>NC_142888.1:22124469-22427500 GCF_051225735.1 Oryctolagus cuniculus
TTTTCAGAACTATTATAACATTAAATAAATTTAAATGACCTACATGCCCAGAGGGAATTGATAAAATAAAATATCTCATATCTATAAAACTGAATAATATAGAACCAATCAAAATAATGATTTAAATATTCATGTATAGTAAAAAGAAGATTACCATGTATTGCCAAGGAAAAAGATTATTAGAAAGGGCCAGTGTTACAGCACAGCACATTAAGTCACTGCTTTGGTTCAAGTCCTAGTTGCTCTGCTTCCAATCTGTCTCTGTGCTAATGCTCCTGGGAAGGTAGCAGATGATGGCCCAAATTCTTGAGCACCTGACACCCATGTGGGAGACCTGAGTGCTATTCCTGGATTCATTCTGGCCTAGCCCTGGCTATTGGGGAGTGAATCTATGGATGGAAGATCTCTTTCTCTCTTTCTAGCTCTCTCCCTCTCTCTGTTGCTCAGCCTTTCAAATAAATAAATAAATAAATAAATAAATAAATAAATCTTTCTAAAAAGTACTAGAACATGTATAAATTTTTATAAAACATGTGTATATTAATGTATATTTAGTAAAATTTAAGTATGCTGATAGTGGTTCATTTAGGTATGATCTATAATGCTTGTGACACGTATTTGCTTTCTCTTTTATATTTTTCTATATTTTCTGTTATAACTGCATACAAATCAAGTAGTAAGTCTATTCAGTAATAACAGTAATACATGGTATAGAAACCATTTTTGTCCATTAACAAAAGCTGCATTTTAGATTATCTGTAACTAAAGTGAAAAGAATGGTGTTAGCTAGGTATTGCTGGAAAACAAATTATCCCAAAACTTAATGACTTCATGTTGTCTACTGAAGTTGCCAGAAATTTGGGAGTGGCTCATATAGTTGCTTTTGGCTTTGGGTCTTCTATGAGATCTTAAACAGATGTCAGGTAGAGCTGTGGTCAACTGAAGACTTGATTAGGACTGAAATAGGAGTCCAAGATAATTCACTTATATGGCTGATTCCTAGGACAAGAACTCAGGTTCTGTTCTCATGAGGACAGCAGCCACAGGACTGCTTGCATATCCTTAGTAAATTTAAGAGCACCAGGGAGAAGCTGTGACGTTTTTTGTGATTTACGGTTTGAAGTCGCACACTGTTATATGCGTGATATCCCATGGATCATATGTATTTTCTTTTCTGTGTAGGAAGGGACTAAGTAAGGGCATTAATATCAAGAGGTGAAGATTATTGAGGGTCATTTTCATTATGTCAAGAAGAAGTAAAAAATATGTATAAAATCATGAAACAATAGATTATGTATGCTGTCTTCAAATAGCAAGCTGGTAACCTCATGGATCAAATGATTCTGAAAACACTTTGCATTCAAATAAAGCAGTACGCCTGCTTCATAAATGAAATCAATGCATTGTATAGAAACCCTTTTTGTCCATTTCTAAAAGCTGCATTTTGGATTATCTGTAACTAAATGGAATTTAAAGGTTAAAATTATTAAAAATAATAATTATAAAGAAAATAATATGTTAGGTAACCAAAGATGTATACAAATACGCTTATAGTATATATTTTTAAAATATTTATTTATTTATTTGAAAGTCAGAGTTACACAGAGAGAGAAGGAGAGGCAGAGAGAAAAAGAAAGGGGGGGGGGTCTTTCATCCACTGGTTCACTCTTCAATTGGCCACAATGGCCAGAGCTGTACCGATTTGAAGCCAGGAGCCAGGAGTTTCTTTTGGGTCTCCCACATGGGTGCAGGGGCCCAAGGACCTGGGCCATCTTCCACTGCTTCCCCAGGCCATAGCAGAGAGCTGGATTGGAAGTGAAGCAGCAGAGACATGAACTGGTGCAGCTTTACCTGCTGCGCCACAGTACCGGCCCCACTTATAGTATATTAATGGTTGTTTAAAGTGAATGGTGCATTACTTCTTGGCCTTTTGGATAAGATCAACTGTAATGTGAATGGTGGATAAAGACTGTGGTAAAATGAAGAAACTCACATGATTGTATTAGAAAATAGGACTATCTAGGCTATTCTTCCGCCTGCGGCGCCGGCACCCTAGTTCTAGTCCTGGTTGGGGCGCCGTTTCTGTCCCGGTTGCTCCTCTTCCAGTCCAGCTCTCTGCTGTGGCCCGGGAAGACAGTGGAGGATGGCCCAGGTCCTTGGGCCCTGCACCCGCATGGGAGACCAGGAAGAAGCACCTGGCTCCTGGCTTCGGATCGGCGTAGTGCGCCGGTCACAGCACGCCGGCCGTAGCGGCCATTTGGGGGGTGAACCAACAGAAGGAAGACCTTTCTCTCTGTCTTTCTCTCTCACTGTCTAACTCTGCCTGTCAAAATAAAATAAAAAAAAGAAAATAGGACTATAGGCAACATTACATTTTTCCTTTCCTGATTTTATTTAATATCACACATTTTTTAGCAAGACATGTATTTTAAAATGAGAAAATTAGTAGGTATTATACAATATATTATTATATGTTATTATACAATAACAATTCATTCTGTTATTCTATCATCTTAAAATGGATGATTAATTCAAAACAATATAAAGATATTAAGAAGCAACACAAAATCCTGGAAACCAATGGTATTTCTAGTTAACAAGAAAATCTTTCAATCATCAAAGAAAAAACATAGCTCAATGAGAAATATGGAAAAAGCAGTATTGGGTATCCTTCTGTAAATGTTAAACAACTTTAAATGTGAATGTATGGATAAAATATTGGAAGGAAATATGAATTATTTCTAAATTGTTATTGGACATTCATTCCTTCATTCTACCAAACATCATGGACCATCTATTTTCTGTGTAATCCTAAAATTAGGTGTTTATTACAAAAAGGTGACTAAGATACTCTCTTTACCTTTCGGCAACCATAACCAAGTAATGAAAGCAAATTGTTAAAATATAATAAATCTTAGATTTAAAAGGCTGGTATAAATAAGATATACAGTAGTGTGCTTTAAAAATGAGAAAGAAGAGATCAGAAAAATGATTAGAAACAATAGAGTTTTTATTTGCAATGTATTATCAAAGTGAACACCAAATGCAAGAAAATTGGTGTTTTAAGAGATTAATTTTCTCTGTATTAACTTTGTAACATTTTCTGTAGTATCTGTTAAGCACTTTCATTTTGCTGGATATAAGCTCAGTTCTTCATGAAATAAGCATTTGTATTAAGGATGAATAAAGAAGACAGGAACAATAGCTCAGAGCAAGGACTGTTGTGCAATTTATCTGTTTATCAGCCTGCATCACAGCCTTAACGATTCAGATATCCTGTCCTCCCCTTAAGAGAAGGTATGGGGGCCAGCACTGTGGCCTAGTGGGCTGGGTCTCCACCTACCTTTCAGGCATCCCAGATGGGTGCTGGTTTGTGTCCCCATTTTTTAAAAAGATTTATTTATTTTATTTGAAAGGCAGAGTTACTGAGAGGCAGAGGCAGAGGCAGTGGCAAAGGTAGAAGCAGAGAGAGAGGTCTTTCATTTGCTGGTTCACTCTCAAAATGGCCTCAATGGCTGGAGCTAGGCCAATCCAAATCCAGGAGCCAGGAGTTTCTTCTTGGTCTTCCACATAGATGCAGAGGCCCAAGGACTTGGGACATCCTCCACTGCTTTCCCAGGCCATAGCAGAGAGCTGGATTGGAAGTGGAGCAGCCAGGACTCGAACCGGCGCCCATATGGGATGCCAGCACTGCGGGCAGCAGCTTTACCAGCTATGCCACAGCGCCAGTCCCTGTACATGCTATTTTGATTTAAATGTTAGTGTTAGATTAGATTATTTATTTTCAAAATAAATTTAAAAATCAACTCTGGACTCTTCCTCTATGGTTCCTTGGTCACAGTGTGAAAGTAACAGGAGGAAAATGAAAAGAATGATGAAGATTTCAGGAGTGAGAAAAGGGGGAATAACATAGCACTGCCCTACCTACCAAGACTTCCAAGATCATAATAAGCATTGATGGTTTCAGAGGTATACATACTGAGTTCTATATTCATAAAGTTTTAAATGAAATGAATAGCTAAATAATATAAAGGCTATACTTTCAACCCCAGTTATATGTTTTTTCCTGCTGGTCAAAACACTTGATTCTCATTATTTCACGTGAACTGGTCACAACAGTGCCAATTCCCTGTCCTGTCATGAACTCTTTAGGACATATGTGTAGTTTGTTTTCATAAGAGAGTTATGGAAGCATAACCTAACAAAGCATTTATTACCTACTATTGGACTCTGGAAATAAAGGGATTGTGAAGGGGAAATTACAGTCATTCATTATTTTCATTTACTTTTAATTCATTGAAACTTTAATAGCTACGTGTGGTTAGTAGCAACCATTTAGAGAAGCACACCTCTTCACACGGGCCAAGAAGACATGTGCATGGCCCACAAAGAAAGGAGAGACTTGAATGATTTAGAGTGCACCAACCAGTCCAGTTAAAGATGCTGAGTACAACTGAAATGCCTACTAGCACTTTTGAACATTCCAAAACCTGATGCAGCATAAGAAAGGAAGGGTTACAATTAAAAATAAATCAGGGCCTTTATTGCTGATTTCACATTTTCCTGCTACTTGGGTCAAATAAGAGAGCACCCACCAGCTATTTACACTTCCAGAAGAAAACAACAGGCGACTTACAGCTACCTATAAATATAGTGGAGGACATTTAAAATGACGGGAAATCAGATAATCAATCTTCCTGGCTGGCACAAATTTATTGAGCAAATTCTCGCAGGGTTTACCGTCTGCAGGATTTTATATGGCCTTATTGTCTGGCTGAATTACACTCCTATACATGAAGTAAATTTCCACTTAAATGCACAGCAAAAGTGGAATGATTTAAAATTTTGAGCAAAGTACAACACTTTGCCATCCAGTGTACTATATACAAGCACAATGAGATTTTTGCTTCATTTTATTAATAATTTGGCTCAGATACCCCAATGGTAATATTTTCGGGGGGATAGAGGGTGCCATACATATTTATTTATTTGATTTTTATTTTCTTTTAAATTTAAGTTTTATATTAAACTAATTATAGATGCACATGCAGTTCTAAGAAATGGTGTGGGGAGCAATCCGGACTGGACTGAGTTACTGGAATTAGGACTTATTCTATGCATCTGCTCTCCCACAATATGGCGCTGGGAGAGAAGTAAACAGCTTCTGCACAGCTGCCTCCAGTTCAACTAATAAACTGTAGGACTTGCTCCTGATTGGAGGAGAGCAGCGTACTCGGCGTGTGGGCAGCCGAGTTGGGATTGGCGGAGGAGGACTATAAAGGAGGAGAGAGACGGCATGCACCAGGAACATCTATGGGGAACATCTAAGGGAACCCGTGCAGCCCCCGAGAAGAACCGGCCGGCGGTGTGCCGCTCCCCTGCGGAAGTGGGGAAAGTGGCCAGGGGGAACCGCCCTTCCACGGAGGTGGAAGGGATAGTAGCCAACCCGGGAAGAACCAGCAGCAAACCCGGGGAGGGCCGAGCAGACAGAAAGAACAGCGCAGGGTCCTGTGTTGCTCCTCCACGAAGAGGGGGAGCGACATAATGGTGCCGTGACTCGGATATGAAGCCTAGGCAGGGCTTAGTGTTGCTCCTCCACGAAGAGGGGGAGCGACAAATGGTACATAAATCTCTTATGCAAAATTTCCCATGAATGGTCGCATTTTTCAAAACTACTGTATAATATCATAACCAGAACATTGACGTGGGAGACTAGGATGAAGTTCCTGGCTCCTGGCTTCTGCCTGGACCAGGCCTGGTCATTGAGGCCATCTGGGAAGTAAGCCAGCAGATGGGAGATCTCTCTCTGTCTCTCTCTCTGTAACTCTGACATTCAAATAAATAAATAAATACATTTTTAAAAGGAAAACAACAGGTGAATACCCTATATGAACATCTCATTCTCCAGCACACAGATAAATATAAATCACCCTCTTGAAGGAGCCTTTTCTGATCTCCTTTACTAGTTAAATTTGTGTATTTGTAGGAATACATACCTATTTTTCATTAGACGTATTATGTATTGTATGAATATCTAATTTGTATCTGTCTCCTATATCAGACTATATTGTTCTGTTAGAGTAAGAATGTCTCTGGCCTGCTTGTGTAGGTTTTTCATCATTGTTCAACAGAGTATCAGGCACATAGAAAATACACAATAATAAATACGTAGTTTTGAGTTATTGAATGGTAAGTTGCTAATGGAATCCCGTAGCCTGTTGTACATAGCAGTGATCATAGTGATGTGATGTGAATAGAACTGGGTGAAGGTAATTAGGTAGGAACACAGTGAGCGTGTTAGTGTTCTTTTAGTTGGGCAATTACAAACAATGCATTGCGTGCCTGTGTTCTCCTTAGTGGTATTGATTGGACATGTCTTCTAATACAAGTAACATAAATACCTATTGACAGGGACATAAACAATGAACGCTGATTTTTTTCCACATAGCACAATCTCTGGAAGTAATCCATTACTGACAACGATTCACCTGCTAAAGAATGGCATCAGATCCATGCAGTTTCTGCTTCTATTCTGCACGGTGTTTGTATATTTATCCTTTTCCCCCACACTTGTTCATTCACAGCTGAAAGATATCTATTGCATCTGCAGTCACTGCGTTCCATCTCAAAGTAGAAAGGATGAGGAAATGTGAATTTGCCTTTTGTATTAGCAAAACTTTTCCCCAAACTGCTACACTTTTTACTGACTTGCGGTTAGGCAGTATTAGCCAAAACTGATTTCGCAAACAAGCACAGATCCCAGTTTGACTGGAAAGTTGATATTCAATGAAAGAATAGGTTTTCAATAGTTGCCTAATTTATGACCAATATTAATTTCATGTGACTGGACACATTAGCTACAAAAAACCCTGTTCATTTAATTCCTTTTTTTTAGCAAATTAAAATTTATCAATGAAAAAGTATGTTACCAATAGATAATTATCAATTAAGCAAATAACAGCATTGGCTCCTTTTGCTCTGGTACTGAGTTGGGCTAAATCCCAAAGGTTTTCATAATCTTCATCTGTTTGGATTATGGCAAAAGCAGACAAATAATTCATGCAAAAGTTGTTAGTAGACAAGATGTTAATCAGGATTTTTTGTTTACAAATATAAAGATATATGCTAGGCTACACATGTCAATTAGTCATTTTGTAAGTATAGACTATGTGTCTATCCTTTTTCCAGCATATTTATTTTAACAAGTATCAAGTATTCCTGTTGTATATCATAAAGAGCATCAAAAAATTGCAGATATTACATTTTGTGACCTCTGTCAAAACACTATGATACCACCTAAGTAACTTGTAAAGCAGAATAGTGAAATGTAAAAAAATCCAATAATATTTGAATACCATTTCTGACCATACTTTGGTGGGGTTGAGTTTAGTAGATTAAGATCTTAAATATCTAAGTAGGAACAAAGGCTGTTATAACTATGTTAGGAGATCAAGAGTACTGCAATATATATTTAGTGTATAAAACTATATAAAGAATATATGTTAAGAACACACACTTATAGGGCCCAGTGCTGTGATGTAGTGGACTAAGCCTCTGCCTGAGGTGCCAGCATCCTATATGAGTACCACTTCTAGTCCGGCTGCTCCACTTCTGATCCAGCTCCCTGCTGATGCACCTGGGAAAGCAGTGAAGGATGTCCCAAGTGCTCGGACCCCTGCCACCCACATGGGAGACCGGGAAGAAGCTCTTGGCTGCTGGCTTCAGATCAGCCCAGCTCTGGCCATTACGGCCATTTGGAGAGAGAACCAACAGATGGAAGACCTTTTTCTCTGCCTCTCCCCCTCTCTGTCTGTGACTCTACCTTCAAATAAATAAATATTTTTTAAAAAAGAATATACACTTATGTATGTATTAAAAATATATTTAGGACCCGCACTGTGGTTCAGCGGATTAAAGCCCTGGCCTGAAGCGCCGGCACCCCATATGGGCGCCGGTTTGAGAACCTGCTGCTCCACTTCTGATCCAGCTCTCTGCTGTGGCCTGGGAAAGCAGTAGAAGATGGCCCAAGTCCTTGGGTCCCTGCACCCGCGTGGGAGACCAAGAAGAAGCTCCTGGCTCCTGGCTTCAATCAGCACAGCTGTGGCCGTTGCAACCATCTGGGGAGTGAACCAGCAGATGGAAGACTCTCTGTCTCTACCTCTCTCTGTAACGCTGTCTTTCAAATGAATAAAATAATTCTTGAAAAAGAATATATTTAAACATATATGGATGCACATTTTAGTGTACATTTATAATATATAAGAACATTTTAATTTCTCCAGCTGGATATATTCAATGGCTAAGCATATAGCCACTTACATAATGTGATTTTTTTGATTCTTATTGGATGCTCTTTCTCCACTCTTATGTAGTATTTATCCTATGGCAAGCAATATAACTTAGTGATTGTAGAGAACAAACTCTGGAAACATGTCACCCAGCTACAGATCCTGGCTTTGATACTTACTAACAATATGTCCTGCAGCAACATATTTACAGCTTTGTGCCTCAGTGTTCTCATCTAATATAGGGGTAATAACAGTACCTCTGTAAAGTTTTTGGAACACTAAAACACTCATTTCTCATAAGGAACTTAAGCAACTGTATGACACAGAGTAAGTATCATAAAAGTATTTTCAAATCCAATTTAAAAGATCATTAAAGTGTGGCTATTATTAAGGCATGCAGTTAGTTATTGAGACCTCCTAGCTGAGTGTTTTTCCCATTACTTACCTGCAAATTGGGGTCAAACCCTAAATTAAACATTTGCCTTTCATAGGGTGGTAATTTTAGCAAGAAATAGATACATATCTCTCATTACTTACATTGGTTTGGGGTACATTTATAATTGAATTGCCAGTAGCACTCTTTTCTGTTTTAAAATCTTTATTTATTTGAAAGGCAGGGTGACAAGAGAAAAGGGGTGGAGGGAGGTCTTTCATCCACTAGGTGACTCTCCAAATGGATACAACCACCAGGGCTAGGCCAGCCTAAAGCCAGGAGCTAGGAATTCTAGATCTACCAGGTGGGTGCCAGTGGCCCAACTACTTGGACCAACATCCATTGCCTTCTCAGGTGCATTAGCAGGAAGTCAGATTAGAAAGGAGCAGTCTGGGCTCAAACCAGCACTCCCATATGAGATGCCGGCATCCCAAAAAGCTGGTTTAGCCAATGTGCCACAACACTGGCACCCATCAGCACCATTTTCATCTATTTGTAATATCTCATTAAATAAAAGTTTAAAGAATATAGTGTGTCTGAAGATTTGTCCATTTTATCTTCTCTAAACACTAGCTTTTTCTTTTGTTGATCCTTTGTATTGTTTTTTAATCTTTCAAATTCATTTATTTTTGCTCTGATCCTTATTAATTCTTGCCTCTTGCTAACTTTGGATTTGGTTTGTTCTATTTTTTCTAAATCCTTGAGATGTAACTTTACATCATTTGTTTTAGATCTTTCTGTTTCTTAATGTAAGCACTTTTTGCTGTAAACTCCCTCTCTTAATACTGCTTTTGCTATGTCCCACAGGTTTTGATATGTTGTGTTTTCCATTTTCATTGTTTCAAGGAAGTTTTTTTTTTATTTTTTATTTTTTTGTAAGGAAGTTTTTTATTTCCCTTTTAATTTCTTCAGTGATCCATTGGTCATTCAGTTGCATCTTGTTTAATTTCCATGTATTTGTAAGTGTTCTGTTTTACTTCCTGTTGTTGATTTAGTTTTATTTCTTTGTGGTCTGAGAAGATACGTCGCATTATTTCAATCTTTTTAAATTAACTGAGACTTGATTTGTGGCCTAATGAATGGTCTATCCTATAAAATGCCCCATGTACTAATGAGGAGAATGTATATTCTGTAGCTGTTGTTCTGTAAATGTTCTATTAATGTTCTGTAAATATCTACTAGCGCCATTAGCTCAATAGTTTGGTTCAAATCTGATGTACTTTTGTTGATTTTTTATCTAAATGATCTATCCATTGATGACTGTGGACTCCCAAAAACACAGGTCATAAAAGCAAAAGTAGATAAATGGGATTGTGTCAAACTCAGAAGTTTCTACAAGGAAAAGGAAACAATCCATGGAGTGAAGAGACATCGGATGGAATGGGAGAATATATTCACAAGCTATTTTACTGGCAGAGGATTAAAATCCAAAGTGTATCAGTAACTCAAAAATCTCAAGAACAAAAAACAACCGATCTAGTTAAGAAATAGGTAAAGGACTTCAATAGACAGTTTTCAAAAAAAGAAATGCAAATATATGAAAAAATGCTCAATATCACTAGCCATCAGAGAAATGCAAATCAAAACCATAGTGAAATATTACCTCATCCCTGTTAGAATGACTATTATCCAAAAGAGATACAATAACAAATTTTTTTAACTTTTATTTAATGAATATAAATTTCCAAAGTACAGAATATGGATTACAATGGCTTCCCCCCCATAACGTCCCTCTCACCCGCAACCCTCCCCTTTCCCATTCTCTCTCCCCTTCCATTCATATGAGGATTCATTTTCAATTCTCTTTATATACAGAAGATCAGTTTACCATACATTAAGTAAAGATTTCAACAGTTTGCTCCCACACAGAAACATAAAGTGAAAAATAATAGATGATTTTTTAAATGATGATGAAATCAGATCAGACCTATTGTCATGTTTAATCCCAGTGAGAGTCAAGTTGGGAATTGATAATTTCTTCTTTTTTTTTTTTAACAGAAAATCAGTTTAGTATACATTACATAAATATTTCAACAGTTTGCACCCCCATAGAAACACAAAGTGAAATATACTGTTTGAGTACTTGTTATAGCATTAAGCCTCAATGTAGAGCACATTAAGGACAGAGATCCTACATGAGGAGTAAGTGCACAGTGACTCCTGTTGTTGACTTTACAAATTGACACTCCCATTTATGGCCTCAGTAATCACCCCAGTCTCTTGTCATGAGTTTCCAAGGCTATGGAAGCCCCTTGAGTTCTCCGACTCTTATCTTGTTTAGACAAGGTCATAGTCAAAGTGGAGGTTCTCTCCTCCCTTCAGAGAAAGGTACCTCCTTCTTTGAAGACCTGTTCTTTCCACTGGGATCTCACTCACAGAGATCTTTCATTTAGGTGTTTTTTTTTTTTTTTTTTGCCAGTGTGTCTTGGCTTTCCATGCCTGAAATACTCTCATGGGCTTTTCAGCCAGATCGGAATGCCTTTAGGGCTGATTCTGAGGCCAGAGTGCTGAATAACAAATTTTGGTAAGGATGTGAAGAATAGGGGAATTCATACACTCCTGGTGGGAATGTAAAATAGTGCAGTCACTGTGGAAAAGAGCATGGAGATTTCTTATAAAATTAGAAACGCAAGGTCCATATGATCTAGCAATCCCACTACTGAGTATATACCCAAAAGACATGACCTCATTGTATTAAAGAGATAATTGCTCCACCATATTTATGGAATCAACCAAGGCATCCATCATCAGATGAATAAAGAGAATGTGATATATATATATATATATAATATTTATACCAATATACAATGTAATATCATTCAATTATAAAAAGAATGAAATTCTGTCATTTGAAACAAAATGGTTGGAACTAGAGGACACCTTTTTCAGTGAATTAAACCAGACACAGAAAGACAAATATCACGTTTTCCCTAATATGTGGGAACTAAAATTACAAAGAAAGAAAGAAACTAATGTATCACTTTGCTGCAAGTACAGTGTTTTGTCAATTTTTAAAAATAATTGACAAGCAATTTGATAGGAATTATATATTCATAGTTTTAATGATTTTGTTACTATTTTAAAATTTATGTTAATTGAATAATTTGAACATATTTTTTCTTTATTATGTATAGCCCATGCCTATTTTCCTGCATGGACTATAGTGCTTTTACTTTTTATTTGTTAAACTGTTATTTAGTAGCAAGCCTTTGACTATAATGTAAATTAAAATACATTATCCCAAAAAATAATTAATAAAATATTTTTAAAAATAAATTTACCATGTGGGACTATGAAAATAAAGAATATAGTGAACTCTCTTCCATGTTCCTAGAATACAATGGGAATTTAAGTGAAGTAGTAAGTCAGTTCATTGAAATTCTAATCCACTTATCACACTTTTGTGGATAATTACCTTACTTATTACCAAGATATGAACTCAGATCTGGAGAGATCCTAGTTGAATAGTCCTTTAAGTTAATCTTCATGGCTGAAAAATTTCACAAGGAGATAAGAGAGGGTAAAAGAAGAGAGCAGACCTGGAATTCTCAGCAGAATTATTAGTCAAAGACAAATTAAATGTCTTAGGTGTTCTTCCTACTGAATAATGGAAACAGTGAACGTGATGAAAATTCATATTAAAGTCAGTTTTTATAATTTTTATTTTATTTTTAAAAGATTTACTTGTGTATTTATTTAAGATAGAGTGACAGAGAGGGAGGGAGAGGCAGAGAACAAGAGATCTGCCATGTGCTGGCTCCAGTGCTTTCCAAGACCATAGTAGGGAGCCGCATTGGAAGAGAAGCAGCCAGGACTGGAACTGGGATACCAGAGCCACAGGTGGGTGTTCAGCCTACTATGTCACAGTGCAGGCCTGGTATTTAGGTTTAAATAAAACCATTTGTGGAACATTAACAAAACGAGATCTACCACCACAGGTTGTTTCTAAACTTGTCCTTTCATTTCCTGTGCTTACCATGGACCACTAACAAAGTGGTCATGGATCACCATCCTTCTGGGGATCCCACTTTTAATAATACTACTCTAATGCATTTACCTCCTCCGATCAACTACATGCATTACAGCACACACATACACACACACACAGTTTTTCCAAGAATGAACAGTTTTTCAGGCAAAGGGAAATATCTGTGGGAAATTGTCAGTTAAGGGGAGGGGATAGATCCATCTAATTCCATTATTAAACAAAGGACATCTCAGTCTGAGAGACTATTTCATTGGTTCTGAATTTCCTTAAAAACAATGCTTTTCAATCTATTTTTATATTTTGGCACATATTAAAAATAATGTCTATTACTCTGAGGTGTGATACCCTGGTTGATTAAAAATAGTCTTGTCATTTGATAATCCCCCTCTCTTTGTATGTGTGTGCATATACATATGCAACACACACATATATATTTCTGTTGAACATTAGATATTGAATGAGAAACTGAATTCTAATTCTTCTGAATCCAGTGATTTTCTTTCTCATCAAAAAGTAAAAACAAAACAAAACAAAACAAAAATTCCTCTTAGCATGTATAATAATATCTCTTCAACATTACACCAAGAATGCCCGTAGGTATCAGGATATCTTTTTCTAAATATCACAGATGGGGCAAACATTTGGCATAGCAGTTAAATTGTTGCCTGGTGAAGGACCCCAAAAGCGGTGTCCTTTTGTGACAACCCCAGAAACACAGACTCCAGACCAGACGATGCAAAAGGCAGGAGGCAATTTTATTTCATTTGCGCAAATGGGCCCTCTACTGCCGCAAGCAGCGAGCAAGAGAGAGGAGCCCCGAGCAGCTATCTCACACAGCTTTTAAGGGGCAAAACCACAAAATTAACATACCATAGGGTGGCGTAAGTTTATTGGGTAACTACAAGGGGAGGAGGTCGTCGAGGAGGAGGAGAAACGGGGGGCTACGTGCCCTACGTGTCTAAGCTTGGACAAGGGGAGAAGGGGAGGGGGTCATTGAAGAGCAGAAAGGGGTGGCTACGTGCCCTACGTGCCTCACGGTTTTTTTTTGTTAAGCTTGAACAAGCACAGGGGAGGGGGCTTATGTGCATACCAGGATGTTCAGTTGCCCTTATCTCTGGGTAGTAGCTATCTGCTTTCTCTGTGAACTTAGTTTACTCCCCATTTCCCAGGACTGTTTCTGGAATTGCTTGTCTTAATTTTTGTTTTGTTTTCTTTTGTTTTGTTTTGTTTTGTTTTGTTTTGTTTTATTAAGGCCATTTTTATGGCAGCTCTCGGCCGCTCCTTTCACTGGGAAGCCCATGTCCTTTATCAGAGTACCAGGTTCAAGTCTCAGATACTTTGCTTCCAATTCAGCTTCCTGATAATTTGCACCCTGCGAGGCAACAGGTGCAATAGCTCAATTAGTTGAGTCCTTGCCAACCTTGTGGGAGACCCAGTTTGAGTTTCAGGCTCCTAGTTTCAGCATGGCCCAGTCTTGGCTGTTGCAGGCATTAGGGGAGTGAACCAGTGGATTGAAGCTCTTTCTCTGTCCCTCTGCTTCTCCGTCTTTCAAATAATATGAAAATAAAAATAAATAAATATCGTTAATGCAATGGAAATGCTCGTCATTTGTGGAAATCATGATAATTTGCTTATAACAATTTATTGAACATTAATCTGAAAACAAACAAGAAACGAGGAATGAAGAGGAGAAAGCAAAGTAGGGAGGAGGGGGAAAGGAGGACGAAGAGGAAAAATAAGGAAACTCTCAAGAGCTCCTTCCTAGGAAGGAGAAAGGAGAGAGTCTCTGCTGTATGATAACAAGGATGAACAATGCAGGTTATCCAACAGTGCCTAATGTAATGAAGTTGGATACACTACAGGTTATATTTTCTTCAAAAATTCAGCAGGAGCAAAACTTTCCTGTTCCCATCTCACCTCCCCACCCCTGGCCCTGAAGTTTAATTACTGGGATTCTTGGATCTCTTTTGTTTCAAAATAGCAGTATCCATTTTAACGCTTGCTCTTTATTATGAATCATCAGCGACTTGCAAATTTATAGATAAGAAAAGCATACTGAAAATGAATATACAAAATTCTTTTAGAATATGTAATATGCTATTACATTACTACTTATTTCAGAGGTTTTTAACTTCCCTTTAGTTACAGTATGCATTTTTAAATGATCTCATTTACTTGACCTGTGTTGCAAGACCTTAGAAATAGATTTTTAAATTTTATTTCAAATAAGTAATAAAAAAGGAGTTCTGAGCTGCACTGAGGTCAAACAAAAAATAAAATATGTACAGAGATATAAATGAATTGTGGGATGAAAGATACTTGAATCATCTGATGAACAATAGTTTTCATAATCACTAGTTTGGGACATTCTTTCACATTGATTTCAGTCATGAACTAGTCGCATTTATTCAGATCCTGATTTGATGGTTCTTGCACTTTATAACTCAACAGGTATAAATGTATTACATCTCAAAAATATTTGCTAAGAAACTAGCCTTGTCTAAAACTGCAGTTATGTAGTTCATTGATCAACTACTAAATTAAAGACAGAACATTTAAGATACAGCATTTTTTACTGCAATAAAAGCATAAAGTTTGAGAGAGGAAGGACAAAATGGTATGGAAATGTAGGACAAAGGTAAATGGCAAAAATATGGGGTACATTGACTGCTGTGAAAAAAAATCAGTGAAATAAATAAAAACTATATTTAGAGGAATTACAGAGCTATAGTAAGTCATAAAAGAGAAATGTAACTAACTATACAAAAGTAAGAGGAATAAGTAAATCATGTTGCAAAATTGATAAAGTATTTCATACAATTATGAATCTCAATAGGAAATTTTAAGCTAACAAATAAGAGTGTGTGTTATCAAAAAGATTAACATCCAGGGGAGACATTTGGTTTAGCAGTTAAGATGCCAGTTAAAATTCCCATGCCCCACATTAGAGTGCCTGGGTTCAATAACTGTCTTTGGCTCTTGAGTCCAGCTTCCTGTTAATGCAGTCCCTGGGAGACAGTAGTGGTGGCTCAAGTAATTGGTTTCTGCTTGAACTGAATTCCGGACTGCTGGGTTTCATAATGGCCCAGCTTCAGCTTTTGTGGACGTTGGAAGAGTGAACCAGAGGCTGCGAACTCTGGCTCTCTCTCTCTCTGCCTCCCAAATAAATACATAAAAGTAAGAGAACAAAAGTAAAAGTTAAGTGTAACTGAAGTGTTAGGTGCAACTAACCAAGTACTCAGTAAAATTTTTGAAGAAATTTCAGAGTAAAAGCATCACAAGAAACTATAGGAAAAATTTGTGTAATCTTGGCATGAGGAAGGCCTTTCCAGGAACAAATAAAAGTATATTTTTAAAACCTTGAATCCATAAAAAAGACATATTTGAGTAACACAATCTTTAGAAAATTTTAAAAAATAGATGATTGTTTATAGATCCATATACATTTGCAAATTTTATCACAGGACAAATGAATTTCCTTTATGTATGCATATGTATGTACATATATATCTCATTTTTGTAATTGATAGCAGATAGATTAACATTTAAAGAAAAGCTATATGAAAAAACAGAATACAGGAAAAATAAAACAAATATATACCATATCGATATTCTTATTGAAAGGCATCAAATATTAAAAGACTTTCAAATAGGGGCCGGTGCTGTGGTTCACTTGGTTAATCCTCTGCCTGCGGCGCCTGCATCCCATATGGGCGCTGGGTTCTAGTTCCAGTTGCTCCTCTTCCAGTCCAGCTCTTTGCTGTGGCCCAGGAGTGCAGTGGAGGATGGCCCACGTGCTTGGGCCCTGCATCTGCATGGGAGACCAGGAAGAAGCACCTGGCTCCTGGCTTTGGATATGCGCAACGCCGGCTGTGGCGGCCATTTGTGGAGTGAACCAACGGAAGGAAGACCTTTCTCTCTGTCTCTCCCTCTCTCTCACTGTCTATAACTCTACCTGTCAAATAAATTAAAAAAAAAAAAGACTTTCAAATAAGTGAAAGATGTTCATTTCCAACGTAATAAGATAAATGCAAACTGAACTTCATGGAAATATCATTTCTCACATAAGAGAATAGTAAAAAATCAGAACATTGGTAACACTATTTTTTATATTGTTACATGACAAATTTCCCAACACGTATTTATTACCTCACAGTTTCCTTAAGCCAGAAATCTGGGTACTGACTGCATGGCTTGATTCTCTGCTCAAGAATTCAAAAGCCAAAACTCAAGCTGCTTACAGAGCTGCAATTTCTTTCTGGAGGAACTATGTGAAGAACTCACTTCCAAATTGATTTAGGTTGTTGCAAGAAGTTAGCTCCCTGCTGGTGCAGGACTGACATCCCCATTCCTCACTGATGTTTGGACAGGGATCTCTCTCTCCATTCCTTATTCACTGCCTGTCCCTCCTAACATGGACCAGTTTGCTTCAAACCAGTGATTTGCATAAAATCACATACTTCAACTGTCCATGACTTCTCATTTATCCATGAGCTTGAGAAAGTTCTCTTAAAAGGGCTGATGTTAGATCAGGTTTATCCAAACACTATTCCTATGTTAAAAAGCTATATCATATGATTCTACATAATCATGAGAGAAACAACTCATCATATCCATAGGTTTTGACAGTTAGTGCCCAATCTCTTTAAGAGGGGCATTTTAGCTCTGAAAATGGCTCTAATAATTCAGCATATAGTAGTGACTAAAGGACTACCACATACTGTAATGGCTTAGGTGTGCGAGTAAATGTATTCTTTATTGGTAGTCACACTATTATTAATATAAACTCTGAAGAGAAATTCGACCTTATTTATTGACAGTTACATCTATCTAATGACAGGTTCACAGACCTTGGATTCAAAAATTCTACTTATGGTAATTATGTGTCACACAAATTCACACCTGTAAGAAAAGAGAATCACAATGAAATTCATCATTACCCTATTTTTTTTTTTTAGTGGGAGGTAAAATAGCAAGGTTTATTAGGGAAGGGATATCCCTAAGGATGGAATGGCACCTCTCCAGACAGAGCCTGAGACTGAGACTGAGAGGGTACCCAGTAGCTCAGACTGGGGGGGAGGGGAGGAGGAAGGAGCGAGGTTACATGGTTGAGTGGAGAGAGTACACCTGGCCAGACCAGGTGGGTGGCTCATCAGAGAGGCAGAGGGCTGAGTGCCCAGTCCAGTTGAGGCTGAGGGTTTTTAAGGAAATGGGTCTTGCTTCCCCACCTCTGCTCCTCTTGGAACAAAGGGCTTTTTGGATGTAAATAGAATCCAGAGCAGGGTGTTTGAAATGCAGATACTGGGCTGCACCTGGGAGACTGTGGAAGATTGTCAGGCAGAAGGGGTGGGGACCTCCACCTGGCAGGTTATCAGGTAGAAGGGGGCAGGGCAGGGCAGGATGTGAATACCGGGCTGCCCCGAAACACCATCAGGGTGACCTTGAGATGAAGCATATGCTGGACATAGATGTCTTCTCTTTAGGCCTTTATGTCACACACACATAAGCTCGTAACTGACTTCCTACCTAACATTCCCCCCTCCCCCTCAAGAGGCAATACCCAAAATTCTTCTTTGGGATTATGGATGGAGTTCCGTTTTCTGTAACTTCTTCAAAGCTGGCATGTGGGCGTCAAAGGGGATTTGGGTATTTCCTCTTGCTATCTGTCTTATGGTGTGTAACAGTGGCCTTGGAAAGACTGTCCTGCTCGGTCCAGAGGGCTGCTCAGGTCGTCCAATGGAATGGGCTGGAAGCCTTGTCTGACGACCATTTGGAGTTCGACAGCTTTTAGTCTGTTAGAGACAAAATGAACAAGGGCATTAAAAACACTTGGTGCAAAGAGAAGCATCAAGATTACAGAAGTTATTGGGTCAAGGAGAGGAAATAGCCAGGATTTCCATGACCAAATGTCAGGCCAGAAATCCCAGCCCTGCTTGGCCTGGTCCTGGAGCTGTTTCATTACCCTATTTTTAATACCAAAAGTTGGAAACAAGGTGTATCAGAAGTCCATCAGTCAGTAAATTATTATATATCCATATGATGGAATACTATTCTGCTATTAAAAGGTGAAGACACTATATACTGATACCATTTACAAAATATCTTCGAGTGAAGTAAGCAGAAAATGAATGGTGTAAGAGTATGCTATTATTAGTGTTTAAAAAAGGAGGGACAATAACCCACCTCAGGGTACACATAGTCATTTCTGGAGATAATTTTGGCTGTCATGATTGGAGAAAGGGAATGTGCAACCTGTATCTATTGCGTAAAGTCCAGGGAGGTGGCTAAACATCCTACGGAGTATGGGGCAGCACCCTACAAAATGCAATCATTTGTCTAAAAATGGCGGTACCCTCCTGGGGTTCCATACCCTAGGCACAGAAAAGCCTCCTGAGGTTCTATACCCCAGGCATGGTGGGGCCTCCTGGGGTTCTGTACCCCAGGTCTGGCATGGTCTTTTGAGATTTAATCTCAGACCAGGAAGAATTCTCTGTGGTCTTCTGTGACGGTACTTCCCAGACCAGATGGCGTTTTCTTTTTCTTTTGGTATGTTACTTTGGCTTTATGTTAGTTATGAAAAAAATTGAGAGCTCCATCAGCAGGCTGGGTAAAATAATGGACCCCATTTTGTGTACAAATGGAGACTCTAGGGTGTCAAAATGACAGCTAATGCAATGTATCCAAGTCACATGCTCAAGACTAATTAGGCTTCTGAAGAGCTATGCCTATTTTTATCTTCTTAGGTCCTACAAAGAGATTGTTCAGCTGTATAGTTCTGCATACATTCCTACAGACTTAATTCTAAGGGTAGAGTTGGAAAACTTGCCATGGGATCCCAAATCCCCATGAGCTGTATGGTAATAGTATTTTTAAGTGTCTAGTGATACTATAGATAAGGTTAAAGAGGAGAAAATTCTCCAACATGGGAAGTCCATATAACAGACTCATAGAATGGCAATCTCTGTAAGTGATACTCAGTGGCCTCAGTGTCAGCCCATAAGGCATTCTGGTCTGACTGAAAAGCCCACAAGAGCATTTCAGGTGCGGAAAGCCAACACAGGCCGGCGCCGCAGCTCACTAGGCTAATCCTCCACCAGGTTCTAGTCCCGGTCGGGGCGCTGGATTCTGTCCCGGTTGCCCCTCTTCCAGGCCAGCTCTCTGCTGTGGCCAGGGAGTGCAGTGGAGGATGGCCCAAGTGCTTGGGCCCTGCACCCCATGGGAGACCAGGAGAAGCACCTGGCTCCTGCCATCAGATCAGCGCAGTGCGCTGGCCGCAGCGGCCATTGGAGGATGAACCAACGGCAAAAGGAAGACCTTTCTCTCTGTCTTTCTCTCTCACTGTCCACTCTGCCTGTCAAAAAAAAAAAAAAAAAGAAAAGAAAAGAAAAAAGCCAACACAATGGTGAAATGAGTGTCCCTCCCTAAAGGATCTCTGTGGTTCAGGCCCCAATGGAAAGAAGTGGTCACCAAAGAAGGATGTAGTCTTCTCAGAATGGAGGGGAGAACTTCCACTTTGCTCATGGCCTTGTCTGAAGACAGATGGGGTTTGCTGATTTAAGAGGTTTTCAAAGCCGAGACATTTCATGTCAAGAGCCTCGGGTGATCAATGACGTCATACATGAGAGTGCCAATTGTTAAATTAACAACAGGAGTCACTGTATCCTAACTTTAAATGCAGGACCTCTGTCCTCAAAGAGTTGTATTATTAGAGTTAATGACAAAATTTGCTCTCAAAGATTTACTTCGTTTGGCCCTTCATTTGTATCTAAATGAACTCAACCAGTAGCTGCTGCTCTAATAGTATCTTACTGTCTCCATATCTCTTGGAGACCTCGGTCATTGGGTAAAGTTGAAAAGGCTAATCATAGTCTTAAGAAAATTCTAGCTAAGCTTTGCTAAGAGACCTCAGAAACGTGGCTTAAACTATTGTCTATTGCCCTTCTCAGGGTAAGAATAGCAGCCAAGACTGCCTTACAGCTTAGTCCGTATGAGATGCTCTATGGAAGGCCTTTTCCCACCTCTGACATCCTCTTTGATTCAGAGATTCAAGATCAGATAAAGTACATTATCAATTTAGGCCAGGTGCAGAAGGTTCAGATGGAGAATGGTAATATAGTTTTCCCAGTGCCAGATCCTAAGACTCATTAGTCTATTTCCTCAGGAGATTTAGTTTTAGTAAAAACTTGGAGGGGGGGGGGGGGCGAGCCATGGCACAGTAGGTTAATCCTCCACCTTCAGCTCCTCCATCTCATATGGGTACCAGATTCTGTCCCGGTTGCCCCTCTTCCAGGCCAGCTCTCTGCTGTGGCCCAGGAGTGCAGTGGAGGATGGCCCAAGTGCTTGGGCCCTGCACCCCATGGGAGACCAGGAAGAGGCACCTGGCTCTTGGATTCAGATTGGTGCAGTTCCAGCTGTTGCAGCCATTTGGGGAGTGAACCAATGGAAGGAAGGCCTTTCTCTCTGTCTTTCTCTCTCACTGTAACTCTACCTCTCAAATAAATAAATAAATAAAAATCTTAAAAAAAATATTTGGAAAGAAAGATCCCCTTCAGACCAGTTGCAGGCTAAATGGAAGGGACCCTACCAGGAGCCTGTGGGGAGCAACCTGGACTGGACTGAGTTACTGGAATTAAGACTTATTCGATGCATCTGCTCTCCCACAATATGGCGCTGGGAGAGAAGAAAACAGCTTCTACACAGCTGCCTCCAGTTCAGCCAATAAACTGTAGGACTTGCTCCTGATTGGAGGAGAGCAGTGTACTCGGCGTGTGGGCAGCTGAGTTAGGATTGGTGGAAGAGGACTATAAAGGAGGAGAGAGATGGCATGCACCAGGAACATCTAAGGGGAACACCTAAGGGGAACACCTGTGCAGCCCCCAAGAGAGCCGGCCGGCGGTGTGCCGCTCCCCTGCGGAAGTGGGGAATGTGGCCAGGGGGAACTGCCCTTCCACGGAGGTGGAAGGGACAGTAGCCAACCCGGGAAGAACCAGCAGCAAACCCGGGGAGGGCCGAGCAGACAAAAGAACAGCGCAGGGTCCTGTGTCGTTCCTCCACGAAGAGGGGGAGCGACAGGAGCCGCTGAGCATGCCTACCTCAGTGAAATTACAAGCCATCACAAGCTGGGTACATCTGCCAAGGATTAAACTTCTACCTCCTGAGTCTTTGCAGGTGCACTTGAAAGATAAGTCCACCTTCTCCTGCGAGCCAATGGAAGATCTCAAATACCTCTTTAAAAGGCAGAGATAAGTAAAGCATTTGCTTTTGTCACATCAAGATAGCTTCTCTTTAAGGCAGACATGTTGTACTTACCTCTTCTTTTGATTCTTTCTGGGAGCTGTTATTGGCAGGAAAACTCCTTAGCGGGTTCTTCTACTGTAATAGTAGAAGATCCTGGTGTGTCACATAAAGCTGATTTTAAAAACCTGACCATTGCTTCAGGCAATCTGGCCAACTTTTACAGCAAGTACTTACATCTGTAGACGAGTACGTACATCTGTGGACACTCTGATTAAGGTAGTTATGGACAACCAACAGATCTTGGAATATAGACTGATGGAACAAAGAGGAACATGTGCAGTGATTAGTGGGATCTGTCACCTCTACTCTCATGGTAGTATATTTACTGAAAGAGACATTCAAAATCTCTATACTCAGGCTAAATGGTCTTAAAAAAATCTGCTCAAGGACAGCCTATCACCACCCACTATCTGGGAATCAGTAGACTATATTCCTCTCTTCCTAAAGGGCACTCCATTTGTAATTCATTTTCTTCCAGTTTTGCTCATACTGATTGATAAACTTGTGTTTCAGAATTCAACAACTTCTGAAAGTAATGATGGACATGCAGGGAACACACCTATTGGCAGTGACTGAAAATTTTCCAGCTCGTGAAATGGATCCATTAGATGAGATAGGAAGAGATTTCCGGAGCCTAGACAGGCAGGGCCTGCATCCGTGATCAACAGGAAGTAGATACAGAAGATATGAGGAGTCTTCATTCTTCAGCACCCTCTTAAGATTCAGGGTCAGAAATCTCCTAGGGGAGATGATGTGGAAAAAGTCAGATGAAGTTCTTTAGCTGGAGGCCACACCTCCCACACCTTCCACACCTCCATGTAATCTCATCAACCTACCTGTCAATCAGATGACCCCTCCCTAGGATGTACCTCCTCCTACTGGTAGCCACTCCCCTTTTTGAAGCTCGTAAGTAGCTTGGTGAAGGGGAGGGGAACTCTTTTCTCTCCACTTTGTGGACCCAGGATGAGCTGAGCAGGGTATGAAACTCCCCTTTTTACATTGCCTGAGATATTAATTTAGGCCCAGCCCAGCCCACAACAAGACCTGCTGAAGTGGCCAGGAGAGGGGCTCCAAAAGAGGCAAAACCTTAGATTGCTATTAATAGTGGGGCTTTAAACACACTTTTGGGAAAAACTGACAATCAGCTAGCAATCAATTACAAGGGGGAGACAAAACCCATTAAAAGACCTGATTTGTAATATTATTTGCCCTGTCCAGCTGGTTCCTGATAAAAGAGCCATCCAGGAATGGTAACAAAAAAAATTAAAAAAAAAAAAAAACAAAAGATAAAAAAATAACAAAAGGTTATCTTTAGCAGATCAAAGTGAATAAATCCCGCTTTACATTCACTGCTGTGTCTGCTTGGTAATTCTTTTGTGCTAAAGAACAGAGACCATCTCTCCTTTCCCCATGACTGAATCATCACTCCCTTGCTATTCTCATGATAAAATTGGAAGCTCCTTAGGAGTGGGACAGGCACTTTTGTTTTGCTAAAGGCACCTTTTGGTGCAGTGGGATTCAGGACTTTGATTTTACTAAAGATAACTTTTGGAGGAAGCAAGCATTTTGCATCCTTTTAGGGGGACTCCCCTTTTCCTCATTTTCCACCAGGACCAACCTGACTGTCTACTGACCCATCTGACTTCTCACGTTATCACAAATCCCTCACTTTGTGATATTACTATCTGTTTTCCAGAAAAAAAAGTATATATGTGTATGTATATATAAAGTCTACATATGAAGTGAATGTGGCAAAAAATTAAAAGTTGTTAACTTTTGTACTTTTAGCTTCAAAATTTTTTTTAAGAATTATTTCATTTATTTGAAAGACAGTTACAGAGAGAGGTGAAGCCAGAGAGAGAAAGAGGTCTTTCATTCCATTGGTTCATTCCCCAAATGATTGCGACAGCCAGAGCTGAGCTGATCCAAAACCAGGAGCTAGGAGCTTCCTCCGGGTCTCTCACCCAGGTACAGGGGCGCAAGGACTTAGGCCATTTTTCCACTGCTTTCCTAGGCCACAGCAGAGAACTGGATCGAAGAGGAGCAGCCGGGACTCAAACTGGCACCCATATATGATGCCGGTGCTGCAGGCTGGGGCTTTAACCCGCTGGGCCACAGCTTCGGCCCCCTAAAAAATAGAAAGGTTCTACCAAGGTGTTTAGGTCTTGAAGTACAAATAGCTGTGGCTGGTGGATGGCGAGGCCATTCCCTTCACGGGGAACATCATCTGCAGTAGCAGGGAAGAAATGAACGCACCTGATATATTTTGAAAGTCGTAGGTCATAGTAGGGGAATTATGAGAAGAGAGTAGCAATTGTGAAGTATGAATGTGAGCCTACTGGAAAAGTCCTCATCTAGCAATGCTCTCCTCTCATAAGCAACACCTTCATTTCACAAACAAAAGAGCTTAAACCTTGAAATAGTTAATAGTTCCTAAAGCATTTATACTTGTTGTGTGGTTCCTGTATGGGCAGTGTTGGAATCACCTGAAAGCTTGTGATAAACACAGATTCTTAGGCAGAATCTACATTTCAACAAAAGATGAGAGAGTGAGTGAGTGTGTGTGTGTGTGTGTGTATTAAGCAAGAAACAATCACGATAACATGCATGTTTTTGGTCAACATTTGACTATGCCTAATTGATATCTTCCTATGCTAATACACACAGATCTTACATTAGTATTCATTGCTAGACTGTAAGTTATTTTACTCATGCCTATTTATTATTCATGTTAATCCAATATTTTGGGTTGTGAGTAACAGTGTGATTACAAAATGCTGCGCTGAGGACCACTGAATAGGAATCTGGGAAACTATGTCCCCTGAATTCCTCCCTTTCTAGTATATCTTGCTGCCTTAATAGACATCCTCCAGTCCCCACAACCCCCCCTGCCCCCAAACACATACTACTTTCACTAATTTTTTTTTTTGACAGGCAGAGTGGACGGTGAGAGAGAAAGATATTCCTTTTTCCGTTGGCTCACTCCCCAGTGGCCGGTGCGGCCGGCGCTGCGGCCGGCGCACCACGCTGATCCAAAGCCAGGAGCCAGGTGCTTCTCCTGGTCTCCCATGCAGTGCAGGGCCCAAGCACTTGGGCCATCCTCCACTGCACTCCCGGGCCACAGCAGAGAGCTGGCCTGGAAGAGGGGCAACCGGGACAGAATCTGGCGCCCCAACTGGGACTAGAACCGGGCTGCTGGCGCTGCAGGTGGAGGATTAGCCTAGTGAGCCGCAGCGCCAGCATTTCACTAATTTTTAAGAGAGGTCCAAAAGAATGCCCAGCATGCCAATGCTATCTTAAAATCCTGTCAAGCTATGACAAAGGGTGGTGTCTCGGGTTGGGGTTGCTATAGTGTATCTTCCAGCTGCTCTGGTGACATCTGCGACCCCTGAGTTCTTTTGTCCCTTTGCAGCTTCTATTCCCATTGCCTACTCACCAGGCAGGCGGGGCCAAAATGGGCGGGGCTTGAGGCTAGCGTGGAACGCTTCACGGTTGCCTAGCGACAATTGTCCACACTAGTCCCAAGTCCCTCAAGTAAGTGACTTTATCCCAGCTATGCAGAGAGAAAGTGTGGACATGAGGAGGAGCTCCCTTGTCCCTCGGGACACAGAGAGTCTCAAAAAGGACATTCAGCTGCAGGTGACCCCGCTCGAGCTGAAGTTCCTAGACACGCTGGCCGGGAAGGTGTATCGACTCCCGATTACTCTGCACAACCTTGGCCGTTCCAACCAGAAGATACGGTTTCAGGAGCCAACCAAGCCACAGGTGACACACTGAAGTGTTCTGGGAACAGGATTTTAAGAGGTTGGGGTGGGGGTAGGGGGGTGGCACGGTGTCCTCTCAGAATGCCTACTCACCAGGTTACTTAACTTTGCTCCAGAGAGGGAGGGAGTAAGGGAAAGATTTCACTCAGGGTTCCATGATTTAGATGTATGGTGCACGCACATGTGCCTGTTTTCCTTTGTTTAGTTGTGTTTTCCCTTTTGCTGGAAATTGGGAGAATGGGGAGGGCAAGGTAGAGTAAAACTGATCTGGAACTTTCCTGTTTCCTCATCCTTGGTTTGGGAAGAAGGGCAGGGGTTCCAGGGTTGTCTGTAGCAACTCCAAATCTGTGACCTTGGCTTCCTGATTCTGTAGTTGTCTTAAGTAAAATTAGAACAAAAGTCTGTTAACTATCTGTTTAACCATAAAGGGTGTGATAACTCCATGAACAGTAGGATTAGTAGAAAGATTTGTTACTTCATATTTTAACAAACATTTCTTGAGCACCTGCTATGTAATAGGCAGTAGATGAGAGGAATGCGGGATGATCATAGCCCTGACTTCATAGGACTTAGAAACCTAATAAGGGCATTTATTACAGGTGTAATCATCATCAAAGTTAATGTTCTGATTTGCTGGACCTGTGCTATTTTATATTATGTGTGTGATAAACACCTGTTCTCAGGGTGACTTTTGATAAAGAAAATATGATAAGAATTTTTAAATACAAGCAATAAATAACTGAAGTTCCTCAGATATTCCTAATGTAAACTGCATTGACTACAGCTGGAATTATATGTACAGAAATGAAGATTCATAGTTGTTTTTAAAATTATATAGACTTGTACATGCATAGAGAAAAATTGTTAGTGATTAAGAAGGTAATGAGAAAAAGGACTTCCATGTTCTATTTTCTGCTTTTTAAAAAAATAATGTACTGTTTGTACCAAAATGCACATACATCAACAGTAAAGCTTGACAAATGCACACACAAAAACACACCAAGGAACCTTTAGTCTGGATGAAAGCATAGAATAGATGCAAAACACCAGAAGGTCACTAGTCTCCCTTGCCTATAGTTCCTGTAGTGATTATCTATGGAAGTCATCACTATTCTAATTTCTCACACTACAGGCTAGTTTTACCAGTTCTTGACTTTCATATTATAATGGGGATGATGTTTTAATGATTTTTGTATTTGAATTTTTTAAATAAAAAGTACATTTCAAGAAATTGCTAACTGCTCTTTAAATCCAATGGTATCTTATTCCTCTGGGTAACTGTAAAACTAGGGAAAAGTCTATTATTTCATTATTTATCCTATATCAGTTGAATAATATCTACCTGAAAATACATCTTTTGACACTAAAGTTAGCAGGAATTAAACTCAAATTGACAGAAATTTCCATATGTGTAAAAGCACCATTTTATGGATGTTCATGGGAGATTTATATGAATGTCTTCAGTGAGAAGAAACATAATAGTTTTATTTTGATATATATTTAGAGTTGCAATGGCAAAAATCAGACTACAGGTCTTGGCAGTGATAAGAAAACAGCTAAATATGATTACATATTTAGAAGCCAATATCAGTGTGAAGTTTTTTTTGTTGAGAGACCTTGATATGCATTCTTTTTTTAAAGGTTTATTTACTTATTTGAAAGGCAGAGAGAGTGAGAGAGAGAATGAAATGAATGTCTTCCATCTGCTGGTTCACTCCCCAGTGGCTATAACGACTGGAACTGCACTGATCCAAAGCTAGAGTGGAGCAGCTGGGATGCAACAGGTGCCCACATGGGATGCCGGCACTGCAGGCAAAGACTTTACCCGCTGCGCCACAGTGCTGGCCCTGATATGCACTTTATAGGCATAAGGGGAATTAAGGAAAATATATTAGCAAAAATTCATTAATTATCTAGGGGAAAATAAAGAGTAAAGAGAAGGTACTTAAAGGGTATATCATCACTATTATAATTTGTTAGAAAGTTATTCTTTTATCATGAAGGAATACACTCATGCACTGCTTACCAATGGGGATATGTTCATAAGAGTATACTTATGCAAATGAGGATGGCTACAACATCACTAGATGATTCAATTTTATGGGACCACCATGGTATACGCGGTCTATCCTTTACCAAAATATCATGTGGCACGTGACTATACTTGTTTTTCCCTCTTCAAGAACTTATACTAATCCTAGTATTAAGTACCCACTATGTGTCATATACAGTGCCACATATGAAGTCTACTGTGGGTTGATGGTAGAAAAATAAGGAATCATGGTTCTTATATTCAAAAAAGCTAGAGGTGATAGTCCTGTGCTTGATTTTCAGTGCCATCCTTCATTCTTACCAACACTATCCAATTGTGTTTTGCAGATTTGTGTGTCCCCTGGTTTGGTCAGGCCAGTCTCAATCATAATAACACAGACTTCTTTTTATTTTGACCCATGTTTTAATTCTCCTCACCTCCAAGAATCACTGATTTATAAATCCCATCTATCTTTTAAGGTCAACATGTGGTATCATTTTCTCTAAATTTTTCTTATTGTGTCACCCCAAATTATTTCTGTCTTATTCAATGCCAATCACATTTATTTGCAAAGATGCCTTATACTTTGGACTTGTGCCCCTCATTACTCTTGGTAAATACTAGTTTTGCCTTGATCAGTTCATAAACTCCTAAGAGTAGTGTGCAGATCACCTGGCATCAGAATCCCTAAATAATTAATTTCAACATGACCACCATCTGTGGGACTTGCTTATTAACTGTCTTCTGAAAATCTGTTTTGCTTATTCTTGACTCTAGTTGTGTCTGAGATATTCCTACACCCAGAGTGAGTACCTCATTTGTTGCTTCTCCACCTTTTACGTTCATCCTGTAAAGCTAGGCCAAGTATACTCCTCTCATGGATTTTTGTGCTACTTAAGTTTTCATCATTCACATGGCATTCAAATAGCATGAAATCTGCTTCTTGAAAGAGATAGCATTTTCAAGGGAGGGACTCTATCCAGTTGGGAAGAGGCAGGAAGAGCTTAAGTTTTAGAGTCACATGGGTGTTTCTGAATCCTCTATGCTTGAGTGACATTATAATCATTGATTATATTCCACACTTCCCAGTTTCCTCATCTATGTGTTGAGAACCTTAATATCAGCCTCACAGGATCATAGAAGTAGATTGAGATAATAGATGTAGAAAAACCTATCATAAGTATTCAACAGAGTTCAGCTGTATTCTTTCTCCCTGGAAACTAGCAAATGTTTTACTAGAACAAAAGTGTTTTTCCTCTTTGATCTCTTCCTTTTTATTTTTCTTCCAAATTATGTAGCCCAAGTCCCCATGTAGAAAGTATGAAAAATGTTATGAGGGTATTTCAAAAAGTTCATGGAAATGTTTATTATGAAAAAACTATGCATAATTTAAAAGTTTTGCACAAAATTAACATTTAATTCAATTTTCACAAATGTTGAAGTAGCCTTGTACACATTTTCTGTATAAAAATATGTGCATGCATATACTTGCACATGCTTGAATAAAGGTAGGTATGCTGCATATATATATATAAATAGTTGAGCAATATTTTTATTTGGTTGCTCATCCTTTTTTATTTATTAGGTTGTAGGCAACTTACAATAGAATATTAGTTCTGTATCATGATTCTAAAGTAGCCCATGAGATTGCACTGTCCATTTCCAGTTATTTTTTCCTTTTACTCCTTTTTTGATAAAATATTTTACTGAAATATATACATACCAAGAAATGCACATAAGGGTGCAGATAAATGATTTTTTGGTCATCTGATCATACCTCATAACTAGCACCCAAATTAAGAATAAAAGACTACCTATACCCCAGGAGTCCTCATTATTCTCTTCCTCCATTTATTTTCTTTTAATGTGAGAAAGAAGAACGTATTATCATTTTTATAAGGCATCATTCACTGAAGAAATATAACTATATACCAAATTATATGACACCCACAAATTTTTTATATTTTCTACATTAACTACCACAAATAAGAGAAAACATGTGATATTTGTCTTTTTATAACTGGCTTATTTCACTTAGCATAATATCCAGTTGCATCCATGTTGTTGCATATGTCAAAATTTCACTTTTTGTGGCTGAGTAATATTCTGTAGTGTGTGTGTGTGTGTATAATACCACATTTCATTGTCCAGTCAGGTGGTGGACATATAGGTTGATTCCATATCTTTGCTATTGTGAACTGAGCTGTAATTATAAAAGTGCAGGTAACTCTTTGATATGGTGATTTCACTTCTTTTGGAGTGGGATACTCAAGAGTGGGATAGCTGGGTCATATGGTAGGTCTATTTTTAATTTTCTGAGGAAACTCCACACTGTTTTCTATAATGGTTGTACCAATTTACATTTCCACCAACAGTCTATTAGGGTACATTTTCTCCATATCCTTATGAGCTTTTTTGATTTTTGAATGCTGGCATTCTAACTGGGGTGAGGGGACACTACATTGTGTTTTTTTTTATTTGCATTTCTCTGATGGCTAGTGATCCTGAGCATTTTTTCATGTTTATGTTGGCCATTTGTATTTCATCACTTGAAAAATAATTGTTCAGGGGCCAGCACTGTGGCACAATGGGTTAACGCTCTGGCCTGAAGCTCTGGTATACTATATGGGCACCGGTTTGAGACTTGGCTGCTCCACTTCTGATCTAGCTCTCTGCTGTGGCCTGAGAAAGCAGTAGAAGATGGCCCAAGTCCTTGGGCCCTGCAACCACGTGGGAGACCCAGAAGAAGCTCCTGGCTTGGGATCGGCACAGCTCTGGCCATTGTGGCCAGTTGGGGAGTGAACCATCGGATGGAAGACCTCTCTCTCTCTGCCTCTTCTCTCTCTGTGTAACTCTGACTTTCAAATGAATAAATAAATCTTAAAAAAGAAAAATACTTGTTCATATGATTTATACATTTCCTAAATTGATTGATTGGTTGTTGTGTTTCTTGAGCTCCTTATACATTTTGGATATTATTAGTTGCATAGTTTGCATATATTTTCTACCATTCTGTTGGTTGCCTCTTCACTTTGGTAATTGTTTCCTTTGTGGTGCAGAAGCTTTTTAGCTTGACGTAATACTATTTGTTTATCTTTGCTTTGATTCCCAGTGCATTTGGGGTCTTATCCAGGAAGAATTTTCCTATGCCAATATCTTGTAGCATTTCCCGCTATGTTTTTTTCCAGTAAATTTGATGGTTTCAAGTCTTAAATTTATTTTTTTAAAGATTTATTTATTTGAAAGTCAGAGTTACACAGAGAGAGGAGAGGCAGAGAGAGAGAAAGTCTTCCATCTGACAGTTCACTCCCCAGATGGCCACAATGGCCAGAGCTGCACTAATTCGAAGCCAGGAGACAGGAGCTTCTTCCGGGTCTCCCACGTGGGTGCAGGGGCCCAAGGACTTGGGCCATCTTGTATTGCTTTCCCAGGCCATAGCAGAGAGCTGGATTGGAAGAGGAGCAGTTGGGACTAGAACTGGTTCCCATATGGGATGCTGGCCCCTCAGGCCAGGGCATTAACCCACTGTGCCACGGCGCACATATCTTTTATCTTTATATCTTTGATTGTGAGTTGATTTTTGTATAAGTAATATTGGAGTCCTGTTTCAAACTTCTTCATATGGAATACCATTTTTTAAAGAGTGTTCTTTCTCTAGGGGAATGTTTTTATCTCATTTGTCAAAGATTAGTTGGTTGTAGATATATGGATTAATTTCTGGGGTTTCTATTCTGTTGCATTGGTATACATATCTATTTTTGTGCCAGAATCAGGCTGTTTTAATTATAACAACCTTGTAGTATGTCTTGAAATCTGCTATTGTAAGGCCTCCATGTGGTGGAATGAGAAGGCCATGCCAAGGTGGCTGCTGGCAACGGAAACTACCTGGCAACAGGCTGTGATTGGATGGCTTCGGAAACTGCCTGGCAACAGGCTGCGATTGGTTAGCGCATAGATCGCCCTTGACTGGATTGGCTGCCTTGGCTATATAAGCTGCTTTTTACCAACTGAAATAAACGAGTCTGCAGGCTGCTCTCCTCTGGCTTGCTTTCACCCGACTCCCGGGGTCTGTGTGGTGACTCCGCGTCTCTTGCCCCCACCACACCCCTCTTCTCAGAACGAATCCACTGTAACACCTCCAGCTTAATTTTTATGGTTTATGATTGCTTAGGCTATTAGCATTCTTTTATGTTCATATGTATTTTAGAATTGTCTCTTCTACATCTGTGAAGGGTATCCTTGGTGTCTTCATTGAGATCATATTCAATATGCAATTTCTCTGGGTAGTATGGATATTTTGATATTAATTCTTCTAATCCATGAACATGGAAGATTTTTACATTTTTTTTGGTTTCTTCCTCTATTTTTTTGTTAATGCATTGTATTTTTCATCATAGAGATTAAATTTTTTGTACCTTTGGTGAATGGGACTGATTTTATAAGTTTTTTTTCAGCAAGAGTGTTGTTTGCACATAAGAATGTTATTGGGAGCCGGCACTGTGGAGTAGTGGAGTAGTGGGTTAGGCCTCCTCATGCAGTTCCAGCATCCCATATAGGCAATGGTTCATGTCCTGGCTGCTCCTCTTCTAAATCAGTTCTCTGCTATGGCCTGGGAAAGCAGTGAAATATGGCCCAAGTGCTTGGGCACCTGCACTTGTGTGGAAGACCAGAAAAAATCTGCTGGCTCCTGGCTGCAGGTCAGCCCTGCTCTGGCTGTTGTGGCCATTTGGGGAGAGAACAAGCAGATAGAAAATCTTTCTCTTTGTCTCTCCCTCCCTCTCTAACTCTACCTCTCAAATAAATAAATAAAATCCTTGTCTGGTTCCAGATCTTAGTAGTAAGGCTTCCAACTTTTACCCATTCAATATGTTGCTTGCAGAGTGTTTGTTATGTATTGCCTTTACTATGTTGAGATATGTTACTTTTATATCCATTTTTAAGGGGTTTTATAATGAAATGATGTTATATTTTATCAAATGCTTTTTCGGCCTCTATTGTGATAATCATCTGGTTTTATCATTAATTTTGTTGATATGATGTATAACATTTACTGATTTGCATATGTTGAACCATCCGTGCATCCCAAAGATACATCCCACGAGGTCTAGGTGGATGATCTTTTTGATCTGTTGTTGGATTCCATTTCCTAGTACTTTGTTGAGGATTTTTACATCTATATTCATAAGGGATATTGTTCTATTGTTCTTTTTTGTTTAGTCTTTTTCCGGTTTTGGAATTAAAATAATGCTGCCCTTATAGAATGAATTTGGAAGGGTTCCTTTTTCAATTGTTATTAAGTTTGTATTATTTATTCCTTAATAGTTTTATAGAATTCTTTTATGAAGCCATCTAGTCCTGGGCTCTTCATTTTTGGGAAGCCCTCTATTACTGATTCAATCTCAGTCTAGTTCACTGATATATACAGGTTTTCTATGTCTTTATACCTTTATTTTGATACATTCTGCCTGTACAGAAATCTATCCACTTCTTCTAGATTTTCCAATTTGCTGGCATATAGCTGTTTGTAATAATTTCTAATAATTCTTTATGTTTCTTTTGTATTGACTTTAACATCTACCTTTTCATCTCTGGTTTCATTAATTTGTGTCTTCTCCTTTTTTTTCTTTAGTTAGATGGGCCAGTGGTTTATCAATTTTACTTTTTCAAAACCAAGCTCTTCATTTCCCTGATTTTTTTTATAGTTTTTATTTATTTCTCAGATTTTTATTCTATTAATTTTGAGTTTGGTTTGTTATTTTTCTAGGTCCTTGAGATATGTTATTTATTTGATACCTTTCCAATTTTTTGATGTAGACACTTATTGGTATAAGCTTTCTTCTTAACACTGCTTTTGCTATATCCCATAAGTTTTGATATGTACTATTTTCATTTTTACTTGTTTCAAGGAATTTTTAAATTCCTCTTTTTATTTGTTCTATGACCTATTGTTCATTCAGGAGCACATTGTTCAGTCTTCATGCATTTATATATTTTCTAGAGTTTCCTTTGTTGTTAATTTCCAGTTTCATTACATATGGTCAGAAAATATACTTGATATGATTTCAGCTTTATGTTTTATTGTCTAGTTTATGATCTATTTTAGAGAATGTTCCATGCACTGATGAAAAGAATATGTATTCTACAGCTGTGTGGTAGAATACTCTGTAGATACCTATTAGATCCATTTGGTCTATATTGTAGATTGGCTCTGGTTTCTTTTCTTTCTTTCTTTTTTTTTTTTTTTTTTTGGTCTGGTTGGTAAAAGTGGAGTGTTCAAGTCCACAACTACTATTGTGTTGGAGCTTATTCCACCTTTAGATCCATTAGCATTTATTTTATAAAACTTGGTGCCTTAGCATTGGGTGCATATACATTAACTGTAGTCACATCCTCTTGTGAATTAATCTCTTACTCATTACCTAATGGCCTTCTTCGTCTCTTTTAACAGTTTTTTGTTTTAAAGTCTATTTTGTCTAATGTGAGTATACCTACTCCTGCTCACTTTTAATTTCCATTTGCATAGAATATCTTTTTCCATTCTTTCACTTTCAGTCTATATGTATCTTTATTGGTGAAGTGTGTTGTTTCTTTTAAAATTTATTTGTGAGGCAGAGTTACAGAGAGAGAGAAGGAGAGATAGATCCTCAATCTGCTGGTTCCCTTACCAAATGGCTGCAATGGCTAGGGCTGGGCCAGGCTGAAGCTAGGAGCCAGGAGTTTCATCCAAGTATTGCACATGGGTGCAAGGGGCCTAAGTGCTTGGACCATTCTCCACTGCTTTTCCCAGGTGCATCAACAGGGAGCTGGACCAGAAGCAGAGCAGCCAGGACACAACAAGCACCCCATGGGATGCTGGCATTGCAGGGGGCATTCAAACCTGTTACAACTCTGACAAAGTGTGTTTCTTGTAGGTAGTGAATAGAATGGTCTTGTTTTTTGTTTTTGTGCCCACTCAGCCAGTCTGCATTGTTTAATTGGAGAATTTGTCCCATATACATTCAATGTTATTATTAATAAGCAATGACTTGGCCAGCACCACAGCTAACTAGGCTAATCCTCCACCTGTGGCGCCGGCACCCCGGGTTCTAGTCCCAGTTGGGATGCTGGATTTTGTCCCGGTTGCTCCTCTTCCAGTCCAGCTCTCTGCTGTGGCCCGGGAAGGCAGTGGAGGATGGCCCAAGTGCTTGGGCCCTGCACCCACATGGGAGACCAGGAGGAGGCACCTGGCTCCTGGCTTCGGATCTGCACAGTGCGCCGGCCGTAGTGGCCATTTGGGGAGTGTCTCAACGGAAGGAAGACCTTTTGCTCTATCTCTCTCTCTCACTGTCTAACTCTGCCTGTCAAAAAAAAAAATTAGCGATGACTTAGTCCAGCCATTTCCACATTAATATTCCTATTGTTGGTTTTGAATCTCCTTTGTTCTTTTATTCGGGTGGTTCTGCCTTTACATTTATTCATGATGGTGACATTTTTTGCATGACAATGATAATTTTTCTCTGTTTCTGTGTTTAGTGAATTCTTTTTTTTTAACTTTTATTTAATGAATATAAATTTCCAAAGTACGATTTATGGATTACAATGGCTTCCCCCACATACCGTCCCTCCCACCCACTACCCTCCCCTTTCCCACTCCCTCTCCCCTTCCATTCACATCAAGATTCATTTTCGATTATCTTAATATACAGAAGATCAGCTTAGTATACATTAAGTAAGGATTTCAACAGTTTGCTCCCACACAGAAACATAAAGTGAAAAATAATAGATGATTTTTTTTAAATGATGATGAAATCAGATCAGACCTATTGTCATGTTTAATCCCAGTGAGAGTCAAGTTGGGAGTTGATAATTTCTTTCTTTCTTTCTTTTTTTTTTTTTTTTTTTTTTTACAGAGGATCAGTTTAGTATACATTAAGTAAAGATTTCAACAGTTTGTACCACCATAGAAACACAAAGTGAAATATATTGTTTGAGTACTCGTTATAGCATTAAATCTCAATACACAGCACATTAAGGACAGAGATCCTACATGAGGAGTAAGTGCACAGTGACTCCTGTTGTTGACTTTACCAATTGACACTCCTGTCTATGGCATCAGTAATCTCCCTATGCTCCAGTCATGAGTTTCCAAGGCTATGGAAGCCCTCTGAGTTCTCCAACTCTTATCTTGTTTAGACAAGGTCATAGTCAAAGTGGAGGTTCTCTCCTCCCTTCAGAGAAAGGTACCTCCTTCTTTGAAGACCTGTTCTTTCCACTGGGATCTCACTCACAGAGATCTTTCATTTAGGGTTTGTTGTTGTTGTTGTAGTTTTTTTTTTTTTTTTTTTTTTTTTTTTTTTTTTTTTTTTTTTTTTTTCCAGAGTGTCTTGGCTTTCCATGCCTGAAATACTCTCATGGGCTTTTCAGCCAGATCCGAATGCCTTTAGGGCTGATTCTGAGGCCAGAGTGCTATTTAGGACATCTGCCATTCTATGAGTCTGCTGAGTATCTCACTTCCCATGTTGGATCACTCTCCCCTTTATTTATTCCATCGGTTAGTGTTAGCAGGTACTAGACTTGTTTATGTGCTCCCTTTGACTCTTAGTCCTTTCATTATGATCAATTGTGAACTGAAATTGATCACTTGGAATAGTGAGATGGCATTGGTACATGCCACCTTGATGGGATTGAATTGGAATCCCCTGGTATGTTTTTAATTCTACCATTTGGGGCAAGTCAGCTTGAGCATGTCCCAAATTATACATCTCTTCCCTCTCTTATTCCCACTCTTATGTTTAACAGGGATCCCATTTCAGTTAATTTTTAACACTTAAGAATAACTGTGTATTAATTACAGAATTAAACCAGTCATATTAAGTAGAACAGACAAAAAAACTACTAAGAGGGATAATGTATTAAGTTGTTTATTAACAGTCAGGGCTATGCTGATCAAGTCACCGTTTCCCATAGTGTCCATTCCACTTCAACAGGTTTCCTTTTTGGTGTTCAGTCAGTTGTCACCGATCAGGGAGAACATATGGTATTTGTCCCTTTGGGACTGGCTTATTTCACTCAGCATGATGTGTTCCAGATTCCTCCATTTTGTTGCAAATGACTGGATTTCGTTGTTTCTTACTGCGGTATAGTATTCTAAAGAGTACATATCCCATAATTTCTTTATCCAGTCTACTCTTGATGGGCATTTAGGTCAGTTCCAGGTCTTAGCTATTGTGAATTGAGCTGCAATAAACATTAGGCTGCAGACCGCTTTTTTGTTTGCCAATTTAAACTCCTTTGGGTAAATTCCAAGGAGTGGGATGGCTGGGTCGAACGGTAGGGTTATCTTCAGGTTTCTGAGGAATCTCCAGACTGACTTCCATAGTGGCTTGACCAGTTTGCATTCCCACCAACAGTGGGTTAGTGTCCCTTTTTCCCCACATCCTCGCCAGCATCTGTTGTGGGTAGATTTCTGAATGTGAGCCATTCTAACCAGGGTGAGGTGAAACCTCATTGTGGTTTTGATTTGCATTTCCCTGATTTCTAATGACCTTGAACATTTTTTCATGTGCCTGTTGGCCATTTGGATTTCCTCTTTTGAAAAATGTCTATTGAGCTCCTTGGACCATCTCTTAATTGGGTTGTTGGTTTTGTTTTTGTGGAGTTTCTTGATCTCTTTGTAGATTCTGGTTATTAACCCTTTATCTGTTGCATAGTTTGCAAATATTTTTTCCCATTCTGTCGGTTGTCTCTTCACTCTCCTGACTGTTTCTTTTGCAGTACAGAAACTTCTCAATTTGATGCAATCCCAATAGTTGATTTTGGCTTTGACTGTCTGTGCCTCCTGGGTCTTTTCCAAAAACTCTTTGCCTGTGCCAATATCTTGAAGGGTTTCTCCAATGTTCTCTAGTAACTTGATGGTGTCAGGTCATAGATTTAGGTCTTTAATCCATGTTGAGTGGATTTTTGTGTAAGGCGTAAGGTAGGGGTCTTGCTTCATGATTCTGCACGTGGAAATCCAGTTTTCCCAGCACCATTTATTGAATAGACTGTCCTTGCTCCAGGAATTAGTTTTAGATCCTTGATCAAATCTAAGTTGGCTGTAGATGTTTGGGTTGATTTCTGGTGTTTCAATTCTGTTCCATTGGTCTATCCATCTGTTTCTGTACCAGTACCATGCTGTTTTGATTACAACTGCCCTGTAGTATGTCCTGAAATCTGGTATTGTGATGCCTCCGGCTTTGTTTTTGTTGTACAAGATTGCTTTAGCTATTCGAGGTCTCTTGTGCCTCCATATAAATTTCAGCACCAATTTTTCCAGATCTGAGAAGAAGGTCTTCGGTATCTTGATTGGTATTGCATTGAATTTATAAATTGCTTTTGGGAGAATGGACATTTTGATGATATTGATTCTTCCAATCCATGAGCATGGAACATTTTTCCATTTCTTGGTATCCTCTTCTATTTCTTTCTTTAAGGTTTTGTAATTTTCATCGTAGAGATCTTGAACGTCCTTGGTTAAGTTTATTCCAAGGTATTTGTTTTTGTAGCTATTGTGAATGGGATTGATCTTAGAAATTCTTCCTCAGCCATGGCATTGTCTGTGTATACAAAGGCTGTTGATTTTTGTGCATTGATTTTATATCCTGCTACTTTGCCAAACTCTTCTATGAGTTCCAATAGTCTCTTAGTAGAGTTCTTTGGGTCCCCTAAATACAGAATCATGTCATCTGCAAAGAGGGATAGTTTGAGTTCTTCCTTCCCAATTTGTATCCCTTTAATTTCTTTTTCTTGCCTAATAGCTCTGGCTAGAACCTCCAGAACTATATTGAATAGCAGTGGTGAGAGTGGACATCCCTGTCTGGTACCAGATCTCAGTGGAAATGCTTCCAACTTTTCCCCATTCAATAGGATGTTGGCTGTGGGTTTTTCATAGATTGCTTTGATTGTATTGAGGAATATTCCTTCCAAACCCAGTTTGCTTAGAGTTTTCATCATGAACGGGTGTTGTATTTTATCAAATGCTTTCTCGGCATCTATTAAGATAATCATATGGTTTTTCTTCTGCAGTCTGTTAATGTGGTGTATCACATTGATGGTCTTGCGCACATTGAACCATCCCTGCATACCAGGGATAAATCCCACTTGGTCTGGGTGGATGATCTTTCTGATGTGTTGTTGCATTCTATTGGCGAGAATTTTATTGAGGATTTTTGCATCTATGTTCATCAGGGATTTTGGTCTGTAATTCTCTTTCAGTGCTGCATCTTTCTCCGGCTTAGGAATTAAGGTGATGCTGGCTTCATAGAAAGAATTTGGGAGGATTCCCTCTTCTTCGATTGTTCTGAATAGTTTGAGAAGAATTGGAGTTAGTTCTTCTTTAAATGTCTGGTAGAATTCAGCAGTGAATCCATCTGGTCCTGGGCTTTTCTTTGTTGGGAGGGCCTGTATTACTGTTTCAATTTCTGTCTCAGTTATGGGTCTGTTTAGGTTTTCGATGTCTTCCTGGTTCAATTTAGGTAGGTTGCATGTGTCCAGGAATCTATCCATTTCTGATAGGTTTCCCTGTTTGCTGGCATACAAGTCCTTGTAGTAATTTCTGATGATTCTTTTTATTTCTGTGGTGTCTGTTGTTACGTTTCCTTTTTCATCTCTGATTTTATTGATTTGGGTCTTTTCTCTTCTTTTTTTAGTTAGTTGGGCCAATGGGGTGTCAATGTTGTTTATTTTTTCAAAAAACCAGCTTCTCGTTTGGCTGATTTTTTGGAATGTTTTTCTTGATTCAATCCTGTTGATTTCTTCTCTGATTTTAACTATTTCTCTTCTCCTACTAGATTTGGGTCTGGTTTGCTGTAGGTTTTCTAGATCCTTGAGGTGAATTGAAAGCTCATCTAGTTGGTGCCTTTCCAATTTCTTGATGTAGGCACCTATTGATATAAACTTTCCTCTTAACACTGCTTTTGCTGCGTCCCATAAGTTTTGGTATGTTGTGCTGTTATCCTCATTTACTTCCAGAAAGTTTTTGATTTCTCTTTTGATTTCTTCTATGACCCATTGTTCATTCAGGAGCATGTTGTTCAATCTCCATGTGTTTGCATATGCTCTAGGGATTCCTGAGTTGCTAATTTCCAACTTCATTCCTTTATGGTCTGAGAAGCTGCATGGTATGATTCTAATTCTTTTGAATTTGCTGAGACTTGCTTTATGGCCTAGTATGTGGTCAATCCTAGAGAAGGTTCCATGTACTGCTGAGAAGAATGTAAATGCTTTATGTGTATGATGAAATGTTCTGTAGATATCTGTTAGATCCATTTGGGCTATAGTGTCGTTTAAATCTACTGTCTCCTTGTTGATCTTCTGTCCTATTGATCTGTCTATTTCTGAGAGTAGAGTATTGAAGTCCCCCAGTACTATTGTATTGGGGTCTAAGTCTCCCTTTAAGTCCGTTAACAAATCTTTTAGATAAACCGGTGCCCTGTAGTTAGGTGCATATACATTGATAATTGTTATATCTTCCTGTTGAATTGATCCCTTAATCATTATGTAGTGTCCCTCTTTGTCTCTCTTAACGGTTTTTGTGGTAAAGTTTATGGTGTCTGATATTAAGATGGCTACGCCCGCTCTTTTTTCATTTCTGTTGGCATGGTATATCTTTTTCCAGCCTTTCACTTTCAGTCTGTATGGATCTTTGTTGGAAAGATGTGTTTCTTGTAAGCAGCAAATAGATGGGTTTTGTTCCTTAACCCAATCAGCCAATCGGTGTCTTTTAACTGGACAGTTCAGGCCATTCACGTTCAATGTGACTAATGATAAGTGGTAACTTTGCCCTGCCATTTGCCAAAGATAAGTTCTAATATATGCTTTGAATTCCCTGTGATCTTTTGCTGTGAGCTTTCCTTCCTTGGTTTCCTTCCTTTACCTTCTTTCATATTGATGGCCGTGTTTCTTTGTTTCTGTGTGTAACACATCTTTAAGCATCTTTTGCAGGGCTGGACGAGTGGCGACAAATTCTTTCAATTTCTGTTTGCTATGAAAAGTCTTTATTTCACCTTCATTCACAAATGATAGCTTTGCAGGATATAATATTCTGGGCTGGCAGTTTTTCTCTCTTAGTACCTGCGCTATATCTCGCCATTCCCTCCTAGCTTGTAGAGTTTCTGATGAGAAGTCAGCTGTGAGTCTGATTGGAGATCCTCTGAGAGTAATCTGACGTTTCTCTCTTGCACATTTTAGGATCTTTTCTTTATGTTTCACTGTGGAGAGTTTAATTACCACGTGTCGTGGTGAGGATCTCTTTTGGTCGTGTTTATTAGGGGTTCTGTGAGCTTCCTGTACTAGGATTTCTCTGTCCTTCTCCAAACCTGGGAAATTTTCTGCTAATATCTCACTAAAAAGGCCTTCTAATCCTTTCTCCCTCTCCATGCCTTCAGGAACTCCTAGAACCCGAATGTTGGGTTTTTTAATAGTATCCTGAAGATTCCCGACAATATGTTTTAGATTCCTAATTTCCTCTTCTTTTCTTTGGCCTGACTGTATCCTTTCCTGTTCTCTGTCTTCTAAGTCCGATATTCTCTCTTCTGCTTCACCCATTCTGTTTGTAAGGCTCTCTATTGTGTTTTTCATTTGATCTATTGAATTCTTCACTTCAGTCACTATCCCAGTTTCCTGTTGTACTAGTTGTTTCGTTTCATTTTGATTCCTCCTTAATATTTCATTTTCACGAGAGAGATTTTCTATCTTGTCCATTAAGGATTTCTGTAGTTCAAGAATTTGTTTTTGAGAACTTCTTAATGTTCTTATCAATTTTTTGAGATCTGCTTCTTGCATTTCTTCTATGTCATCATCCTCATAATCTTGAATTGGGGTGTCTTTTTCATTTGAGGGCTTCATGGTGACTTCCTTGTTTTTATTACCTTGGTTTTTGCATTTGTTATTTGGCATATTGGAGATATTTGGTTTCTTCACTGTGGTGCTTTTTCTTGTTATACTATGACTCCAGATTAAGTGGACTATCTGTTTTTGATGGATCCTTAGGGCTTGAGATGGGTGTGGCCTGAGAGCTCTTTTTGGTGTGCCAAAGGTGACACTCCCAGGTTAGGCGTGGTAAACCTCTCTCTCTCTCTTTCTTTTTTTTGATTCAAAAGGGAAGTTATTCTGCACAGCTGAACGAAGTTGGAGGTAGTTAGCAGGCAAATGATATACCCACAGGAGCCAGAGATCAGAAGCTCTTTCCCAAGGACCACACAGGGAATCTGTTTGGCCCTCAGAGTGGGCTCAAATTCTCCTTCAGTCTCCCACTGGATTGCCAAAGTTACGGAATTGTAGCGTCTCTGGAGAGTGCTCACGTGAATTCCGTGAGTTCTCTCCCCCACCGTCTCTTTTTTCACAGTCTCAGTTCAGTAGCACCACAAATTTACTAGGTCCTAATCTCCTGTTAATTCGCCCCGCCCAGAGTCAGGTTTTTCTGCTAGGCTCAGGGCTGGTGCAGACCTGAGGTCGCTCTGCTTATGACGTATGTCCAAGATGGCGCCTGCTCTTTGTCTTGCTCGCCCTTGAGAGGTGAGCGGAGAGAGAGAAACCCGTGTCCGTACCAGTCACCTTTTTTTTTTTACCCTCTCTCTCCCAGTTAGCCTGGTTAAGTCCCCCCGCCCCGGGGGTCGTTCCCTCTAGTCTCCTCTCTCCACTTGCCTGCCAGTGTCTCGGGCTATTGAGGTTCGGCTCACCTCGCGTTCCAGCGCTGGTGTGTTGAGGCTGCCGCTGGTGTCCCGAACTGTGGGCTCCCACTCCCACACTCTCCACGCAGGTCCGCTCCCCTTCCAGCGCCGATGTGTGGACTCGGAGCCCTGGACGTCCCAAGTCTCCCCAGTGTTGTCTGTGTGGCACGCACTCCCCTTCGAGCACTGGCGCGCAGAGCCTGCGGCTTGCGCAGCTCGGTCCCGCGGCTCGGCTTCCACGGCTCGGTCCCGCGGCTCGGCTTCCGCGCGGTGGGCTACCTTGTTCTCCCAGTTGGTCCTCCGATTCGCGGCCACTCAATCCAGAAGAGTTTCCTCTGCAATATTTTCCTGGTTCTTTTTTCTGGGGCTACCGTAACTCCCCTTTTATTAAACTAAATTTTCCCGGTCTATCGGTGCGCGCCCTCACTATTCCGCCATCTTGGCTCCGCCCCCTTTAGTGAATTCTGAAGTTTCATTTGTAAGGCTGACTGGGTGGTAAAGAATTATTTCAATCCCAAATGTTAATTTTGGCTTTGACTGCCTGTGCTTCAGGGGTATTTTCCAAGAAGTCTTTGCCAGTACCTATATCTTGCAGAGTTTCTCCAATGCTCTCTAATAATTTGATGGTGTCGGCTCATAGATTTAAGTCTTTAATCCATGCTGAGTGAATTTTTGTGTAAGGTGAAAGGTAGGGGTCATGCTTCATGCTTCTGCACGTGGAAATCCAATTTTCCCAGCACCATTTATTGAATAGACTGTCCTTACTCCAGGGATTGGTTTTGGATCCTTGATCAAATATAAGTTGGCTGTAGAAGTTTGGATTGATTTCTGGTGTTTCTATTCTGTTCCGTTGGTCTATCCATCTGTTTCTGTACCAGTACCATGCTGTTTTGATAACAAATGCCCTGTAGTATGTCCTCAAATCTGGTATTTTGATGCCTCCAGCTTTGTTTTTGTTGTACAAGATTGCATCAAATTGAGAAGTTTCTGTACTTCAAAAGAAACAGTCAGGAAAGTGAAGAGGCCACCAACAGAATGGGAAAAAATATTCGCAAACTATGCAACAGATAAACGGTTGATAACTAGATTCTACAAAGAAATCAAGAAACTCCACAACATCAAAACAAACAACCCACTTAAGAGGTGGGCCAAGGACCTCAATACACATTTTTCAAAAGAGGAAATCCAAATGGCCAACAGACACATGAAAAAATGTTCAAGATCACTAGCAATCAGGGAAATGCAAATCAAAACCACAATGAGGTTTCACCTCACCCCGGTTAGAATGGCTCACATGCAGAAATCTACCAACAACAGATGCTGGCGAAGATGTGGGGAAAAAGGGACACTAACCCACTGTTGGTGGGAATCCAAACTGGTCAAGCCACTATGGAAGTCAGTCTGGAGATTCCTCAGAAACCTGAAGATAACCCTACCGTTCGACCCAGCCATCCCACTCCTTGGAATTTACCCAAAGGAATTTAACTTGGAAAACAAACAAGCTGTCTGCACTCTAATGTTTATTGCAGCTCAATTCTCAATAGCTAAGACCTGGAACCAACCCAAATGCCCATCAAGAGTAGACTGGATAAAGAAATTATGGGACATGTACTCTATAAAATACTATTCAGCAGTCAAAAACAACGAAATCCGGTCATTTGCAACAAGATGTAGGAATCTGGAACACATCATGCTGAGTGAAGTAAGCCAGTCCCAAAGGGACAAATATCACATGTTCTCCCTGATTGGTGACAACTAACTAAGCACCAAAGGGGAAACCTGTTGAAGTGAAATGGACACTATGAGAAACAGTGACTTGATCAGCTCTTGTGCTGACTGTTGATGTACAATGTAATACTTTATCCATTTTAGTATTTTCTCTTTGTTTTGTTCTAGTACTATTGGTTGAACTCTGTGATTAACACACAATTATTCTTAGGTGTTTAAATTTTAACTGAAAAGTGATCCCTGTTAAATATAAGAGTGGGAGTAAGAGAGGGAAGAGATGTACAATTTGGGACATGCTCCATCGGACTCGCCCCAAATGGTGGAGTTAGAATCATGCCAGGGGATCCCAATACAATCCCATCAAGGTGGCATGTATCGATGCCATCTCACTAGTCCAAGTGATCAATTTCAGTTCACAATTGATCCCAGTGATAGGTCTAAGAGTCAAAGGGATCACACAAACAAGTCTAGTGTCTGCTAAAACTAGCTGATAGAATCAAAAAGGGAGAGAACGATCCATCATGGGAAGTGGGATACACAGTAGACTCATAGAATGGTAGATGTCCTAAATAGCACTCTGGCCTCAGAATCAGCCCTTAAGGCATTCGGATATGGCTGAAGAGCCCATGAGAGTATTTTAGGCATCGAAAGCCAAGACACCCTCAGAAAAAAAAAAAAAAAAAAAAGAAGACCTAAATGGAAGATCTCTGCGAGTGAGATCCCAGTGGAAAGAACAGGGCCATCAAAGAAGGAGGTACCTTTCTCTGAAGGGAGGAGAGAACTTCCACTTTGACTATGACCCTGTTGGAATAAGATCGAAGTCAGCGAACTCAAAAGGCTTCCATAGCCTTGGCAACTCATGACTAGAGCCTAGGGAGATTACTGATGCCATAAACAATAGTGTCAAATTGTTAAGTCAAGAACAGGAGTCACTGTGTACTTACTTCTCATGTGGGATCTTGTCGCTCCTCCTCTTCGTGGAGGAACCACACAGGACCCTGCGCTGTTCTTTCGTCTGCCCGGCCCTCCCCGGGTTTGCTGCTGGTTCTTCCCAGGTTGGCTACCGTCCCTTCCACCTCCATGGAAGGGTGGTTCCCCCTAGCCACTTTCCCCACTTCCGCGGGGGAGCGGCACACCGCCGGCTGGCTCTCTCGGGGGCTGCTCAGGTGTTCCTTCAGATAGATGTTCCTGGTGCATGTTGTCTCTCTCCTCCTTTATAGTCCTCTTCCACCAATCCCAACTCTGCTACCCACACGCCAAGTACGCTGCTCTCCTGCAATCAGGAGCAGGTCCTGCTGTTTATTGGTTGAACTGGAGGCAGCTGTGTAGAAGCTGTTTCCTCCCTTCTCAGTGCCATATTGTGGGAGAGCAGATGCATAGAATAAGTCTTAATTCCAGTAACTTAGTCTAGTCCAAGTTGCTCCCAGTTGCTCCCCACAGGATCTCTCCTTTGTGTGTTGTCCAATGTGAAGTAATGCTATAACTAGTACTGAAACAGCATTTTACACTTTGTGTTTCTGTGTGGGTGCAAACTGATGAAATCTTTACTTAATATATACTGAACTGATCTTCTGTATATAAAGATAATTGAAGATGAATCTTGATGTGAATCGAATGGGAGAGGGAGCGGGAGATGGGAGGGGTGTGAGTGGGAGGTAAATTAGGTGGGGGGAAGCCATTGTAATCCATTAACTGTACTTTGAAAATTTATATTTACTAAATAAAAAATAAAAGAAAAAAGAATTATTTCAAACTTTGTTTGCCTTTGAAGGCCTTTATTTCACTTTCATTTATGAATGAGAGCTTTTCTGATAATATATTCTGGGTTGGCAAGTTTTTTCTTTTACTACTTAGAATCTATCTCTCTATCCTCTACAAGTCTATAGCATTTCTGTCAGGATCTCCCCCTCCGGGAACTGGCCAGGTTGCCACGAAGGAAGTCGAGGAGTCTGAGGAAGGTCAAGCTAAACACACTTTATTGGTACTCTAGGCGACTAGGAGGAGAGATCACTCAAGCCAACTCCTGCAAGCACTAGGCACTAGGACCAGGAGCTTCTCCCCGTGGGCACAAGCACTACAGACCGGGGAGAGAGGCTGAGCAACCTCTGGTTTACATCGTCTGAGTGTCCCCTTATATACAGTTTCTAGAGGCTAGCCCTGCCCACACACACTGACCTCCCAGGGTCCCATATTCATGGCACCGACAGTTTGTGGTTTGTGGTTAGGCCACTTATGAGCTAGCGTGGTTACCTTTCTACTGCGCAGTTACTTTCTTTCAAACGGTGCTACAGTTACTTTCTCCTTGAATGGCTCCCTAACAGTTTCTGTTAAGAAATATGCCATCGGGCCTGGCACTGTGACTCACTTGGCTAATCCTCCGTCTTCGGCACTGGCATCCCATATGGGTGCCTGCTTCTAGTCCCAGCTGCCCCTCTTCCAGTCCAGCTCTCTGCTGTGGCCCGGGAGTGCAGTGGAGGATGGCCCAAGTACTTGGGCTCCTGCACCCGCATGGGAGACCAGGCGGAGGCACCTGGCTCCTGGTTTCGGATTGGCACAGTGCCAGCCGTAGTGGCCACTTGGGGGGTGAACCAACGGAGGGAAGACCTTTCTCTCTGTCTCTCTCTCTCTCTCTCTCACTGTCTGTAACTCTGCCTGTCAAATAAATAAATAAAAAATCTAAAAAAAAAAGAAATCTGCCATCAATCTGATGGGAGTTCCTTTACAGTTGATCTGACCTTTCTCTCTTAAAAGTTTTAGCATATTTTCTTTATATTTTATTTTTGAAAGTTTGTGTATAATATGTTCTGGCAAGGATCTTTTCTGATCATGCCTATTTGGAGTACTATGTGTTTTCTCTATGAGATGGCCAGTTCTTTCTCCAAATTGGGGGAATTTTCCATTATTTAACTGAATAGGTTTTTAAGCCATTCATTTTATCTATACAATCAGAGTCACTTTATGGTTTCCCATATATTCTAAACTCTGTTTTTGGCCTTTCTAATTTTTTCTTCTTGTCCTACTGAGATCTTTCTTAAGACCTGTACTTTGAGTTGGATATTCTTTCTTCTGTCTTATCAAGTCTGTTGTTATAGCTTTCAACTGTATTTTTTATTTGACTTACTGAATAGTTCATTTCTTTTTTTAAAACTTTTATTTAATAAATATAAATTTTGAAAGTACAACTTTTGGATTATAAAGGCTTTTTCCCCCATAACCTCCCTCCCACCCACAACCATCCCATCTCCCACTCCCTCTCCCATCCCATTCAGATCAAGATTCATTTTCAATTATCTTTATATACAGAAGATATACTAAGTAAAGATTTCAACAGTTTGCACCCACACAGAAACAAAAAGTATAAAGTACTGTTTGAGTACTAGTTATTCCGTTAATTCTCATAGTACAACTCATTAAGGGCAAAGGTCCTACATGGGGAGCAGGTGCTCAGTGACTCCCGTTGTTGATTTAACGATTGACACTCTTATTTATGACATCAGTAATCACCCGAGGTTCTTGTCATGAGCTGCCAAGGCTATGGAAGCCTCTTGAGTTCACCTACTCTGACCTTATTTAGACAAGGTCATAGTCCAAGTGGAAGTTCTCTCCTCCCTTCAGAGAAAGGTAGCTCCTTCTTTGATGTCCCATTCTTTCCACTGGGATCTTACTCACAGAGATCTTTCATTTAGTTTTTTTTTTTTTTTTTTTTTTTTTGCCAGAGTGTCTTGGCTTTCCATGCCTGAAATACTCTCATGGGCTCTTCAGCCAGATCTGAATGCCTTAAGGGCTGATTCTGAGGCCAGAGTGCTGTTTAGGACATCTGCCATTCTCTGAGTCTGCTGTGTATCCCGCTTCCCATGTTGGATTGTTCTCTCCTTTTTAATTCTATCAGTTATTATTAGCAGACACTGGTCTTGTTTATGTGATCCCTTTGACACTTAATCCTATCTTTATGATCAATTATGAACTGAAACTGATCACTTTGACTAGTGAGATGGCATTGGTACATGCTACCTTGATGGGATTGAATTGGAGTCCCCTGACACATTGCTAACTCTACCATTAGAAGTAAGTCGGATTGAGCATGTCCCAAATTGTACATCTCCTCCCTCTCTTATTCCCACTCATATTTAACAGGGATCATGAATAGTTCATTTCTAATGTTTCTCTTTATATATCTCTCTGAAAAATTTCTTCTCCATGTTGAGTACTGATTTCCTTATTTACCTGTTTCTCTGTGTTGCTTAGTAACTTTACAATCATTCTTTTGCATTTTTTTTACAGACATTTCATCAGTCTCCTCCTCATCATAGTCCTATGTTAATGTATTATTGTGTTGATTTTGGGGAGTCATATTGCCTTCATTGTTCATCAATATTCATGTTTCTGTGTTGATTTTTGTACTTCTAGGGAGTCTGTTGTTACTATCTCCTTTGGAGAATTTTTTTTCTTTTTTAATTTAAGAACTCTTTCTGGAAATTGCCTCCAGGTCTAGTGGAAAGCCTAGGGCTTACACTTGAGTTACTGAGGTGTGTATAGGGTTGGGCCAGGGAGCTCTGGATACCATTTGTGGGTAGAGCAAGAGTCCAGGATGATACCCAAGATGGTTATGATGGAGTTCCTCTGGCTATAATCAGTGTGGAGAGGGATGTTGGAGCCAACTAGTGTGTTCACAGTTCTGGCCCTTCTCTGTGCTTGGGTGAACCAGCTGATTCACAGCATAGAATGAGTTCATGGTAACAGTGTACCTCACCCACCTAGGTGAGCGGACCCTACAGAGCACAAACCCACCCCATAGTATGTAGCTCTACTCTTCCCCAAGATCTGTCCCCAGCATTCAGGGAACTCTCTGCTGTCAGACTGGGCAGGTGAATCAGAACCCAGGCACAACCCATTACTGTTTTATTTATATGGCTCATGCCCAGAACTCCCACTGTCACAGGGTATAAGGGGTCCACTCTTTCCTGCAGGCTGCCTTGGCCCTGACCCCAGTGCTGGCAGCAGTGAGATTCCCAGATGATCCCTGAGTCAGGACAGAGTTCAGCTGTGACTGCCTCACAGAAAAATGAGTCTGAAGTCAGTGGGGACTGTGAAATTATCCCTCAGTCAAGGCCACCAGTGGTGGGAACTCTGGCGGCCTCCTCTCACTGTACCCTGGAAAGATGATGCTTCTAAGCCAGAAAGACCTGATTTAATAACATACAATACTATCTATAGCTGCTCAAAAGAGTTCCTTATAAGAAGTTAAGATGTATAATTTGATTCTTTCTCTCCCCCTGAAGTTTAAATTGGTTTTGACCAATCTGGAAAAAGAACTTGCTTCTGGCCTTCAGATGACCGCTATAGTGGAATATCATCCTGACAAAGATGTAGACACTTCTGATCAACTACATATTTCAATAGGAAATAAAACAATAGTAATTCCTCTGATTGGGTATGTAAACTTTCTATATCATGATGGCATTTTGAACACTTCAAATAAAAAGTAAATCAAAGCAATGTTCAATTTTTTTTTTCTGACTTGTATCTATAGTTTCCTTATAGCTGAATCTAAAGGGCAAATTTTTAGAAAATTATAGTATTTGTAACAAATTTAAAACCTTGTTTTTTTCTTTAATAATGATAAAATATTGAACAATTATTTCATTATAATTTTTGACTAATATCATATTAGCTTCCTAAGTTTTAAATAAAGCAGATGTTGGCTTCAAAAAAAAATGCTACTATTTTGTGTTTGGTGAAAAATGTGGGTGTATACAGTGAGTATAACATGAAATGAGTGAATTTTTTATAGATTAACTTTGAGACGAATTGTTCATCTGACTAGGGTGAATGATGATTCATTTGATTTCCTTTTATAGTGAAAAAATATACTTCTGTTTATTGTGAAATTACCTATTGAAATTAGAGTTAAATTTAAAGTATTTTTATTCACTTATATATAAATTTATAATATATGACTTGCTTTCCTCAGGAAAAAAAATTTCCATTGGTGTTATTCTTTTTTTTTTTTTTTTTGACTGGCAGTGTGGACAGTGAGAGAGAGACAGAGAGAAAGGTCTTCCTTTTCTGTTGGTTCACCACCCCCCATGGCCGCTGCGGCCAGTGTGCTGCAGCCAGCGCACCGCACTGATCCGAAGCCAGGAGCCAGGTGCTTCCCCTGGTCTCCCATGTGGGTGCAGGGCCCAAGGACTTGGGCCATCCTCCACTGCACTTCCCTGGCCACAGCAGAGAGCTGGCCTGGAAGAGGAGCAACCAGGACCAGAACCTGGCACCCTGACCGGGACTAGAACCCGGGCTGCCGGCGCTGCAGGTGGAGGATTAGCCTATTGAGCAGCGGCACTGGCTGTGTTATTCTTTTGTCCCTATTGTCCATCACCTGCAGAATTAATATTGAAATATTTCTGCTTATTACATGATATTAGGCATATGCCTTTTTATAATTTCTCTTATATCACTTCATTTATATAAACTTACTGAAATCTGCAATTATTTTGGCTTTGTGTTATTAAGAATTTCTAATCTACCAGAACATCTCACTCTATATAGGAATCAAACAGTTGACATATGGTAGGAGAGGAACAAACTACTAACACAATTATATTTTTATTCATAATTATATTTTTATTTATAAACATAAATAATATTATATTTCAATATTGTATTTACATTTCTATTTCATTTTATTTATATTTTCTTTATATTTCAATATTCTATTTTTAGTTATATTTCAATTTACATTTTTTTTCAGAATTTTATTCTATTTTTTTTAATTTTTATTTAATGAATATAAATTTCCAAAGTACGATTTATGGATTACAATGGCTTCCCCCACATACCGTCCCTCCCACCCACTACCCTCCCCTTTCCCACTCCCTCTCCCCTTCCATTCACATCAAGATTCATTTTCGATTATCTTAATATACAGAAGATCAGCTTAATATACATTAAGTAAGGATTTCAACAGTTTGCTCCCACACAGAAACATAAAGTGAAAAAATAATAGATGATTTTTTTAAATGATGATGAAATCAGATCAGACCTATTGTCATGTTTAATCCCAGTGAGAGTCAAGTTGGGAGTTGATAATTTCTTTTTTTTTCTTTTTTTTTTTTTACAGAGGATCAGTTTAGTATGCATTAAGTAAAGATTTCAACAGTTTGCACCCACATAGACACACAAAGTGAAATATATTGTTTGAGTACTCATTTTAGCATTAAATCTCAATGCACAGCACATTAAGAACAGAGATCCTACATGAGGAGTAAGTGCACAGTGACTCCTGTTGTTGACTTTACCAATTGACACTCCTGTCTATGGCATCAGTAATCTCCCTATGCTCCAGTCATGAGTTTCCAAGGCTATGGAAGCCCTCTGAGTTCTCCGACTCTTATCTTGTTTAGACAAGGTCATAGTCAAAGTGGAGGTTCTCTCCTCCCTTCAGAGAAAGGTACCTCCTTCTTTGAAGACCTGTTCTTTCCACTGGGATCTCACTCACAGATATCTTTTTGCCAGAGTGTCTTGGCTTTCCATGCCTGAAATACTCTCATGGGCTTTTCAGCCAGATCCGAATGCCTTTAGGGCTGATTCTGAGGCCAGAGTGCTATTTAGGACATCTGCCATTCTATGAGTCTGCTGAGTATCTCACTTCCCATGTTGGATCACTCTCCCCTTTATTTATTCTATCGGTTAGTGTTAGCAGGTACTAGACTTGTTTATGTGCTCCCTTTGACTCTTAGTGCTTTCATTATGATCAATTGTGAACTGAAATTGATCACTTGGAATAGTGAGATGGCATTGGTACATGCCACCTTGATGGGATTGAATTGGAATCCCCTGGTATGTTTCTAACTCTACCATTTTTAGTTATATTTCAATTTACATTTTGAAATATAGGTAGAGACATTATTGGTGCATTCTGCACTTGAGATACCTGTTACTGGCACTGAGATTTACTTGTTTTTACCATATATGAAGAGAAGGTTTGGAGATTCTTCTGTCTTTGAAAACATAAATTTAGCCTTATTCCCACAATGTGTCCCTTTCTCCTCAGAGGTCTATTCTCACATTTGCAACATAAGTACGGCACCACCCTCTTTATGTGTGGTGGGCAGGACTGAAGGAAGATATGTATGTGTGTGGGGGAATGGAGGTTGATGATATATGTCATTCTGAAGAAAATTTGGAATTTGGATGATTATAAAGCATTACATGTTGTTATAAGAAACAAAACATACCCCTTGTGTGTTTTTTCCAAGAAATAACATTTTACAAAAATCTAGGCTAATACTACAACCATGAAACTGACCTTGATACAATCCACATATCTTATTAAGATCACCACAGCTTTAGCTGGAAGTGTGTGTGTGTGTGTGTGTATGTGTGTGTGTGTGTATGTGTATGTGAGAGTGAGAGAGAGGGAGAATCTGTGTTACTGAATTTTATCTATATAATTCTATCACCTAGGTATGTTCTTGTATCCTTAAACATAGTCAAGACACTGAACATTTCCAATGTAACCTTCTACTTTATTATAACTACATGTGTCTCACCTCGCTTCTGCCTCACATCCACCAGCCCTGAACTGTGGGAGTTGATTATCTATTTTCCATTTCCAACATTTTATTTCTCAAATATGTTCTATAAATTGAATCACACAGTATGTAACCTTTTGGAATTGGCTTTTATTTTGTGCTTTTCAAAATATCGAGAGTCTCTCTCCCTCCCTCTCCTCTCATTTCTCTCCCCACCTTATGCACACAGGTATCCAGATATCTATTTTCTTTCTATCATTTGTCGTCGTCATCAATCATCATCATCATCATTTTTATCTATTATGAGAGGTCCTCAGAAAATTTAAGGAAAACTGATATCATGAAAAAACTGTACATGAATCTAAAAGCTTTTGTATGAAAATAAACTTATTTTAATTCTATTTTCCATTAACTTTTTGAAGTATCCTTATATATGAATGTATGTTGCTGTGTGCATGAAATACTAGTATTCTGCATCCACCTAAAAAATCATTGGTATCAAGTACATTGATATATATATATATGTGTGTGTGTATATATATATCCCTGTAGATTTAAGTATGCATTTTATGGTTGCTAAAATTAATTATGTGGCTCTTTTTTCTCCTCTCCTAGGTTGATTCCATACTGTCAGTTGGAAATTGAGTCAGAAGTTCATTTTGGCAGATTGGTTGCCAATAGTAAAGTATATTGTAAAGAGATTAATATCTTCAACCATGGCAGAGCTCCAGGTAAATACTTGCTGTCGTATAAATTCACTTACAATTATTGTTTGAAATGTATATGTTATATAATTAATATTCTCTGACTCATCAAAAATATCTATCCTTTGATATATGTCAAAACCTAAAAACAAGTATTACTCCAAAGGAATCATAGGCAATAGTTCAGGAAAAATGAAGCTACCTTGTTCATGATCCTCATTAACACAGCTTGATCATCAGAAGCCTGGTGATTTTCTTGAAGGTCAGAGGTAGTACGGCATTGTAGAAGGGACCTGGTCCTTGGAGCTGTTCAAAAACAGAATGACAGCATGGTGTCCTACTAACTGTGTGATATGGGGCAAGTGTCTTTATGGATTTTGAACTTGAGATTCCTCATTCATAACCTGGGGTTAATAAATGGATGGCTGGGATGGGCACTGTGGTGCAGCACATTAAGCTACCTCTTGAGTCTCTCACATCCCATGTTGGAGTGCCGATTTGAACCCTGGCTGCTTCAGATCCACCTCCCTGCTGCAGTGGCTAAGAAGTAGTGGAAGATGGCTGAAGTACCCGAGTTCCTGCCACCCATGTGAGAGACCCAGATGGAGTTCTGGCTCCTGGCTTCAGCATGCCCAGCCCCAGCTATTGTGCATCTGAGGAGTGAATCACTGGATGGAAGATTCATTTTCTCTCCCTCCCTCCCTCCCTCTTTGTCTTTCTCCATAAGTTTCAAGTAAATAAGTAAATCTTTAAAAATACATATTTGGGGGCCGGCGCTGTGGTGCAGTGGGTTAACGCCCAGGCTTGAAGTGCCGGCATCCTGTATGGGCACCAGATCGAGATCCAGCTGCTCCACTTCCTGTACAGCTCTCTGCTATGGCCCGGGAAAGCAGTAGAAGATGGCCAGAGTCCTTGGGTCCCTGCACCCATGTGGGAGACCCGGAAGAAGCTCCTGGCTTCGGGTCAGCACAGCTCCAGCCATTGCAGCCATCTGGGGAGTGAACCATCGGATGGAAGACTCACACTCACTCTCTCTCTCTTTCTCTCTCTCTCTCTCTGCCTCTCCTCTCTCTGTAACTCTTTCAAATAAATAAATCTTTAAAAAATACATATATGATGGTTATTTATGCACATACTTAAGGTTACAGCGTTGCACCTGGTTCATTATAGCTACTTAATAAATATTCCCCTTCTCTGCCATATTCAACTTTGAATTTACATCGTAGTTTCTAGAAGGCTTTTATTCGTATTTTGTTGAAAGAATAGATGATTGTATCTTCTGCAGCCTGCATTTTTTAGGGATCTTACTTTGGCCTCAGAGTTTCCATAAAAGGTATGTGTCTTTCCGTATTATTCACGCACACTTTTCACTGATGATTTTCGGTATACCTAAGATCACTCATCCCTTCACTCTCATGATTAGATAGGTGGCAGCATCTGGGATTGCAAGATTTTCATTTCTCCCAATATAATATGAGGACTAGCGCTAGACAGGAGGTTATTTCTCTCTGAGACTGCTTGAATATATAAAACAGGTCTTAAAACCAAACTGCTTTTCCACTAACTGAGTTTGTTTTCGGAGGCTTCCTGATTGTGCGTTGGGAATTGTTGAGACAAAGGTAGTCTGTCATTTTACTGGTTTCTTCCTGGGACTAACACTGGCAAGTATTCCTCATTGAATGTTGCTATTTTCACTTTCCATGCTTTTGTTTTTAAAAAGCGTGTTTTGTTTTTGATGCTTGTAGGTTCATTCATAATTTGACTTCAACATTAAGGATGCAGTCTCTTAAGGGAAATGATTATGGGCTGCATAGTGCTTTCACCTCTCTGGTTATATTTTAGAACAGTGATATATAAATGAGATATTTTTATTTGTATCATTTTACTTTACAAACATTCTCTTAACTATTGCCTGTTTAAAATCCTTCAGATTTTTATTCTCAATACTAAATTTCCTTTCTATCCTGAAATATCACTAAACTGTTGTTTTATTATAAAGGAAAGCTTTCTGTAAGTAAAAAGTTAATGATTATAATTTTTATTTATTACCTAATATTTTTCTCAATAATAAAACAAGTAAAATTAAACTGCAGATCTGAGGCCATACATTTTTAAAAAAGGCACATTAGCTTTTAGTATTATGTTAATATTTTGTATGTATGTAGTAATTGCAATAACTGGGTTAGATTTGTTATGATTGAATACTCTGAACTATTAATATTATCTCGCAAACTGATATAAATTATTACTAATAAATCACGTTTTCTTTTTTAAAAACTTATTTGAAAGGCAAAGGGACAAAGAGAGATATCCCATCCATTGGTTCACTCCCCAAAATGCCTGCAACAGCCAAGGCCGAGCCAAGGACAAGATAAGGAGCCAGGAACTCAATTCAGGTCTCCTATGTTGGTGACAGGGACCAAATTAATTGAACCATTGCCAGATGCCTTCCAGGTTATGCATTAATAAGAAGCTGGAATTGGGAGCAGAGCCAGGACTCAAACCTGGACACTCTGATATAGGACACGAGTTCCCCAAATGTCATCTAAACTGCTACACCAAACACTTTCCCAGCGAATCATATTTTCTCAGGGTTAACTTTGTCCCATATTCTCAGATTTGAATCATATTATTTTTTTTACATTATAAAAATTGATTGTATGCATTTTATTCATAGTAGTGAATGCCTGTAAGATGTTATAAAGTCCTTATTATCTAAAAGCACATATATAAATATTCATGATAGCAACAATGTACAAATACATTATGAAGAAAAACACTTATGTGGAAAATGTATTCAACAACCAAAGATTATTTTAATAACTTTTAAAAGCATTTTATGTGACAAATATTTTAGTTTTAGAGTAAACATTCAAATGCTTACAAATATTTATCTCTATATACATATATGTATATACTTACATATAATTAAAAACAGATTCAGCATGTTTATGATTTGTACTGTTTTGTTTTCTCTTTCTGATAGTGTCAATGGAGTTATTACTTTTGATTTTGTGGATCCCTAAATTTGTATATGTAACCATTTTTTGATGGTTAATAGTTTCTTATGCAGTAAACATCTGTGGATGGTTGAATACATTTTATTTTCCCTTTATAAAAATGACACCCAACTTTACTCCTGACCATGAAGAGCAGCACTTTTCATGTTTTCTGAAATTACATGGTTCATTCTTTTAAGATGTAATATTAGTACTTTGTGAGTTGATGAAGTCCATGCTACTTTTTATCATTTTATGATATGATAATACACCTATTATTTCTCAGCTTTTGTCACTGAGAATTGAAAAAGAAACATTACTTTTTTATTTTTTTTAAAGATTTATTTTATTTCTTTGAAAGACAGAGTTTCAGAGAGAGGTAGAGACAGAGAGAGAGGTCTTCCATCCTCTGGTTCACTCCCCAGATGGCCACAATGGCTGGAGCTAGGCCAATCCAAAGCCAGGAGCCAGGAGCTTCTTCCAGGTCTCCCACAAGGGTGCAGGGGCCCAAGGACTTGGGCCATCTTCTACTGCTTTCCCAGGCCATAGCAGAGAGCTGGATCGGAAGAGGAGCTGCTGGGACTAGAACCAGCGTCCATATGGGATGGCAGCGTTTCAGGCCAGGGTGTTAACCTGCTGAGCCACAGTGCTGGCCCCGAAACATTACTATTTTAGTATTCTTTGAATTGCAATCATTTCCTCCTTTGCCTGATAATCCTTGATTATTTGAGTAGATATTTCTACTACATAGTCATTAAAGGCCCCAAATATGACCCTTACACATCGTTTCTGTTTTTGAACAGCTTCCTCAGGATTCATCATCCTTAAAAGTTATTCAGGTTACTGTGCCCAAAATATATGGCTTTTCAATTGCTTTAATGTGCACTCCCCTCTCTCAACTAATCAACAGCATCATCTCCTTTCTTCACTGTCTAGAAAAGCCTGTCATCTGTAAACCAGGACATTTGCTAAATTGGACCCAACCTAGGAATGATCTGCAGAATCTTCCTTAGTCACCCAGTAAAGCACTCCATACTCAAACTCAATGCATGATTTGTCTTTAGTTTTGTTTTCTTGTAAACAAATACGGAATCTCAAAAAATTTTATGCATAATACAAATGCATGACATATAGCCAACACTCAATAAACTTTTATTTCATTGATTTGGTTCAGTGATCTTTCAGAATTTCAGTAAGAAACCATTAAGCTTTCAAAGATAGGTGATTGAACTCATAAGTAACATGTTTAATCCTATATCCCAATTCTGGAAAGTCTTCAAAAATTAGTCATTTGGAATTTGTGGAGCCTGGTATATCTTGGTGGTGTTAGAATCAATGAAACTTTAGAAAACTACGTAAGAAGTAGCAATACTGCAAAGTACATGATATTTGGCTTTCTATAGCATCCTGTTAAACTGCAGACTGGTCACCCTGGCTTGATCTTCCAGATATTTTGTATCAAAATTCTACTTCACAGATAATCTATGAAGTATTTTTGAGGGGCATAGTCAAGGTGAAAACGTGCACTTCATCATTCCATGTCTATACTGCTTCTCTAGAGAAAGTATTCAGAGCCAGATTCAAAAACAACACAGATTTTGTGGAAAAGACCATCCATGTCATCCATAGGTGTGGGTCGTCTTACATCTTATTTGCTCCCTTAGGACTTATCATTGTGCAGGTCTATTTATTTTCCATAAGTTATTAGCAACATTTGACATAGTTTGTCAATGCTGTCTTCTTGGGGAGACAAAATAAAACCAATGAAATCAAAACTTTCTTTTCTGTGACCTCCCTCACTATCATAAATTGAGAAGTGCTTAACAGCACAGGCTCTGGCGTGAAGTTGACCAGAAGCCAAATCAAGGTTGTACCTTTTACTAGCTGGGAGTTCTTGAACAAGGAATTTGTTCTTCCTGAAGATTCATTGCCTCATAGAGATATCATAGAGATAAATATATTGCCTTCCTACTTTCATTGTGGTGACAGTTAATAAAATGCTTAGCACACTCTGACATATATATTGTTCAATAAATATTGCCTATTGGTGTTATGTTATTATTTTTCTACAATTTTCTTTTGTATACTGCTCTTCTTTGTTTTTATTCATACATTAAATATATTTCATTTTTTTCCTTTTCTCAAATTCTATTTTAAATTTTTTCTTTTATTTAATAAATATGAATATCGAAAGTACAACTTTTGGATTATAGTGGCTTTTTCCGCACATAGCCTCTTTCCCACCCACAAAAACATCACATCTCCTACTCCCTCTCCCATCCCATTCTTCATTAAGATTCATTTTCAATTATCTTTATATACAGAAGATCAACTTAGTATATACTAAGTGAAGATTTCAACAGTTTGCACCCACACAGAAACACAAAGTATAAAGTACTGTTTGAATACTAGTTTTACTGTTAATTCACATAGTACAACTCATTAAGGACAGAGATCCTACATGGGGAGTAAGTGCACAGTGACTCCTGTTGTTGATTTAACAATTGACACTCTTGTTTGTGGCATCAGTAATCACCTGAGGCTCTTGTCATGAGCTGCAAGTCTATGGAAGCCTCTTGAGTTCACCTACTCTGACCTTACTTAGACAAGGCCATAGTCCAAGTGGAAGTTCTCTCCTCCCTTCAGAGAAAGGTACCTCCTTCTTTGATGTCCCATTCTTTCCACTGGGATCTTACTCACAGAGATTTTTCATTTAGGTAATTTTTTTTTTTTTTTGCCAGAGTGTCTTGGCTTTCCATGCCTGAGAAACTCTCATGGGCTTTTCAGCCAGATCTGAATGCCTTAAGGGCTGATTCTGAGGCCAGAGTGCTGTTTAGGACATCTGCCATTCTCTGAGTCTGCTGTGTATCCCGCTTCCCATGTTGGATTGTTCTCTCCTTTTTAATTCTATCAGTTATTATTAGCAGACACTGGTCTTGTTTATGTGATCCCTTTGACACTTAATCCTATCTTTATGATCAATTATGAACTGAAACTGATCACTTTGACTAGTGAGATGGCATTGGTACCTGCCACCTTAATGGGAATTGGAATCCCATGACCCGTTTCTAGCTCTACCATTAGGGGTAAGTCCGAGTGAGCGTGTGCCGCACTGTACATCTCCTCCCTCTCTTATTCCCACTCTTTGTTTTTAACAGGGATCAATTTTTAGTTAAATTTAAACACCTAAGAATAATTGTGTGTTAATTACAGAGTTCAACCAATGGTATTAAGTAGAACAAGAAATACCAGAAGAAATAATATAGTAAGCTGTTCCTCGACAGTCAGGACAAGGGCTGCTCATATTTCAAATATAAGCGTTCCTTAGACATTGCCATGTATCCTCATGCTTTCTCAGTGAACATGCCCTACCTGGGCAATCACTTCCATTATTTTTATTTCAATGACTATTCACATATATATAATACTGAGCCATCAGAATCTCTCCAATACTTCTCCCCTTCTGTCTTTCATTGAGTGTTACCATGATGTTTTTTGGCAAGTCAGTAACTTGACAAACTCCTCTATACCTGTCTTCTCCACCTTCTACCCCCTTATATGTATCAAATAATAGAGCTATCTGTTCACTTCCTAATTAAGTCAGTAATGTTATTTTCTCTGCTGCATCACTGCATCGCTACTTCATTACAATAAGCCATCTTCTATTGCCTAGTGACTATACCAATGTAAATTAGTTCATAGAAGTCACCTGTTATCTGCTTTAGTTCATTTCTCACACATTATCCAGTGTCATATGTGAAAAGAAGTAAAAAATTGATCACACAAGTTCCACTTGCAACATTCTTTCTTCAGTGACACTCTTCTCAGAATGATGTCCTCACTCCTGTTGTTAGCAATTAAAAATGAAATAGACTAATAATATTTCCTTGTATTAAAGTTATATAAGACATAGTAATTTTAACACGCCTGCTGTTTTAATATATTTAGAAGATTGAACAATGTTTTTGTGGCTTCTGGGTTCCTCCAGGATAAATTGTTTAAACATTAAACTTTCTTGTCAAATTTTGTATAAACAGTTAGAATATAGGAACTATTTTACTGATTCAGCCTTCACTGAAAACATACTTTTTAGAGAACTGAACCAATGATATTTATTTGAAATGGATATAACTTTATAGATTTTATTTCTACAGAAGAAAAAGAACCATTAAATATTATGTAATTATCCCTTCTATAAGATGATCGAATTAATAAATTTTGTTGCTCTGACTTCATTTGTCTTTTCTCTCAGGTCATCTCTTAATTTAAAAAATATGTATTTTTCAGTACATTTATTATGCTAATACTTTATTTGAAGTTAAAGTATTAACTTTGGAAAATATCAAATAGATTGTAAAATTGTTGAATTGGGGATTTGCAAAGTTATTCATATTGGTATTATGCTCATTTTAAAAGTATTGTTTAATGATATAAAAGAAACACGTGATTCGCTTATTCTACTTGTTGGACATATTTTGATCATTTCTTAGCACTAGGCAGTGTGTGAGGTATAGGGCACCACAAAGATGAAAAGGAGATGGTATTTGATATCAAGGCTTACATTCTCTAATGTAGGCACCAAACATTACCATAAATTATGATCTAATTCTACATATATAATCAGAAATCTTTGTAACTTCTTTTTCTTATGCCATTGTATTCTAAAGACCTGTCTGCTTTATCTTAACCCTGCGTTATGGAATTTGGAAAAATTCATCTCCAGGGAAGTGGTAGTGGCTACAAGTGTGAACCCTGTGGTTATAAATATTCAAGTGAAAATCCCAGCACTATTAGTTGCTAGCTATAATAGTTATCTATTGCTATTCATTGAACCATCCCTAAATCTCTGTATCTTAAAAACAGTAATTTTTTTAGTTGTTCATGCATATGTAGACTGGCTGTGATTTATCTAGACTGGGCTCAACTGGATGCTGTATTTCAACCTGGTGCAATTGAGACTATTCTGTTTCCCAGTGCATATCTGTGGTCAGCTGGGCATCTTTTCTCCACAATTCCTCAACCTGGAGCAAAGATCAATGGGACAATAGCTACCCAGGAGGAACATTTCAAACTCCCCATGGCAGAAGTGCATCTGAATTGAAAATGCCATGGTACCAATTCCACCTATATGTTTTTGGTCTCAAGTAAATCATATAAAGCCCAAAGTCAACTGGTAGGAGAACACACTTTGTATACAGTACACTAAAAATACATATCCAAAGAAGGGTAAAGAATTGTGAGTCAATAATCTGATCTTCCATACTATTTGCGTGACATTATACAAGTCACTCAATATTTCCAAGCTTATATTTTCTTATTTGTAGCATGGTGGCAATGATTAAATCGATTTCAAAGAATCATTCTGGAATTAAATAGGATAACATGTGCAAATCTCTTAGCATAACTGTCTGACCATAGCAAGCCAGCAATATATTTTAGCTGTTGATGAGAGTTGAGTCCCAACACTAGGCTTACCTTCAGAGGGTGACCCAGAGACTGGACTCAAATTAAAGCTGTTATTCTAGATCTGAAGTAGACTGCCTTCTCTACAATGTGTGTCTGTCCTCTGCTAAGAGTATGAATGCAGCATTATAAGAATCTAAATATAAACTATCTACTTTTGTTCTCTTTAGGTAAGTTTGACACAGAATACCATGGCCAGTTACCCATCGTTATTTTTCCAACTACTGGCATTGTGCAGCCTAAATCATCAATGATTATCAAAGTGGATTTCTGTGCAGACAAGCCCAGAAATGTAGATGAATTGGCAATGTGAGTATGTGCTGTTTCCTTGATTCTGACATGAATTTCAATGCTTTTCTGTTTTATTTTTCTAAAAGTGCTTTTGAATGTATGTTAGCTTCTTTGTTATTTCATTCAGAATTCATTCATTGAATTTTTGTTTGCCAAACACTGGGGTCTCAGGATAGGGAAGAACTAGAGGATGTCATATGGGTACACATAACTGTAGTTCCTAGTTTGGATTTGTGAAGGTGAGGGTATGGACCAGCGAAAGGCTCCACTAAGAATGCAATAGTTGTACTAAGCACTTTTTGGTAAATAATAATCAGCCAAACTATCAGAAGTAATTTGGTGTCTGTGTGTGTGTGTGTGTGTGTGTGTGTGTGTATTGATGAGATGTTAGAAGAGTGATTTCAGGTAGAGCAAACGGCAGACTTGGACTCCTAGAACTGAAAAGACAGTAATACACTGTTGAGGGATGTCAGATAAAGTAGAAGCAAAGAAATAGAGGTAGAGAATGATGGGAAATGAGACCAGAAAAAAATAGAAAACAACAGAGTCCAGAAAGGGGCATTGTAGGACAGTGTTTTTATGCTGTATATCTCAGTTCCTTAGGAGAAGGTGCAGTAATATAAGGTGATTCCAGTATTTTAAAAATTAAAATGCAAAACATCAAAATGCATCTTACATATTAAAGGTAAATGATAGCTTGTAAAACTTTCAATTGTGTGTGTGCATGTTTTCCTACATTACAATGTAAAACATTTCTCACTGAAGGTCACAATCATAAATGTATGAGAAACATTTGTGAACCTTGATGGGCATGAAGTCTCAAGAAAGTTTCAAGATTGAGTGCCCTGATTAGCTTGCATTTTAGAAAGTTCATGCATGTACCGGTGTGCAAACCAGATCAGGGGAGTACAAAGATTGAGTGAGCAGCCTGACTAGAACTTGTAATAGTGAAGCAACAAGAAAATGATAAAGGCCTGAGCTAAGGTAAAAATTAGGAAGATTAAGAAAACTATGCAGATTGAAGATGTAAAGGAGGTATCACTAGGTTTGATGACTGATTGTAGTAAGTGAAGGTAAGAGAAGGGACAGGTTGGTGGGAGATATCAAGTTCAGTTTTGACATGTTATTGATTTGCTCTTCAGAATCCTGGTGAGGATGGTTAGGTCCCATCAGATAGATGTACTTGTCTTGAGCCCTAGAAAGAAACTTTGTTTTGTGTATTAGGTGTAGGGTCATCAGTGTATAAGTGGTAGATGAAACATGGAAATGTTGAGAATAACTCCAAGAAGGAGTAGTAGAGAGTGAAAGAATAGGAGAGAAACACAACTATTTGTGGAGTTTACACACAAGATCCGAGTCTCAGAAGAATGAGAGATGGACCTGAGTGGGCTATAAGGTAATTTAGGAAATTAGAGTTTCAAGGAAGCTAAGAATGGAGAGATGTGCAAGCACAGGCTATCAACAGTGCCCAGTGTTACAGGATATAGTATAAGACGAAGGCTTAGGTAGTGGTTGTGGAGTAGGTAGGTGTTTTTGTATCTCTTGGGACTATACTGAGAAGATTGCAATTATCCCAGGGAAGGTCAAATTTGGAAAAATAACTCAAAAAGAGGATTCAAATTCATCTGAGAAGTGATATTTCATGATTTCATTTTAGCAAAATATAAGTTCTTGCTGTGATACTTTAGATTGTAGAGAATTGAGTTGTTAGGATGGGGATGAGATTGGCTACTCAATTTGGAGGGTGGAATGAGTTAGAAAAGAATCTCAAAATTCTAGAACTAAAGGTAACCACATATATCATCTACTTCTGGTGCTCGTTTTCTCTCTCTCTCTCTCTCTCTCTATATATATATATATATATATATATATATATATAAATCACTGAGTTCTTCCTGGAGTCAGTTCATGAGACTATTTTCCAACTTCATGGTTTCCTGTAGATAAAGCATTCGATTGTACAAATACCATTTCACTTGGTAGTTTCAGACATACAGAAAGACCTGACAGCTTCTGTCATGTATATGAAGGGAATTACTGTCACTGCTGCATTTTAAGAATAATGTGATTTTATAAAATTTCTGTTATCAAAATTCTTAGAAGAAAAAGAAAGTACATAGAATTCTAATTAAAATACATATGTATGTGCATATAAAATTATCTTTCAGAGTGAATTTAGAAGGTCGTCCTACCATGTCCTTCAATATCAAAGCTGAAGTCGTTGAGCAGATTATTGAGCTGTTAAACATAAGTGATGACAAAAAGTTGGAATGCATACACTTTGGTTCTATTTTCTTTGGAACATCAAAAATTGAACATGCACTACTGTACAATAATAGCCCAGAACCCATAAACTGGGTGGCTATAATGCAAGACGATTCTGTTGGAGAAGAATTGGTAAGTAAATGAGGCAACAGAGATATATCAAGTATTATTATCTGAAACATATTTTAGTCTTATAATAACCTTTTAATAACCACAAAGCTGTTTAATTACTCCAAATGTTTTAACATTGGTAGATAAATTTTATTTCATGTGTATCCAAAGATAATAAATTAAGCTAACATTTATAGTAAGGTATATTTGAGGCAAATAAGGTAAGTGCCTCTTATCAATTAGTGACTAATTACTGGTATTTCTGTTCTCATTAATGTTTCAATACTTTAAATTTTATGATTTGGTCAAATTCACTCATATGCATTACTTTAAACACAGATATTCTCTATTTTTTAGATTCTGAAATTTCAATAATTATTTATAGTCATTTCTTAAATATTTTATTTGTATTTTGCCCTAATACTCTTTTATTTATGACTTCATATTACAGGGTACAAATATTCGACAAAGAACAGATGTTGCTTTAAATAATCTCACCTACTTACGCAAAATAAGGGCCCTAGATGTTACTGATTTTATCTCCTGCATTCCTAATGAAGGAACTTTACTACCTTATCAAAAGATTGTAATTACATTTTGTTTCAGTCCAAAGTAAGCAAAATTTACTTCCATAGTATGTTAAATATTAATAGAAAGCGTATTGGTCACATTTTAATCAGATTTATTATAATGCTATCAGTAAAACTTGCCAGAAGACACACATTAGATTTTTCTTGTTATGGTTCTACATATTTTTAATATGGTTAATATTATTTGCACCATTTCTAAATATGATTCTAAACACTTCAGATTAATTTAAACATTTCTATAGATCTTGTGAAAAAATGGTGAAGTAAAATACAAGTTTTGGGTTGTTTTGAATGGTAGCCCCAAACCCCTTTGTGTAGTCAATACCTTATTGTCCCCGCAGGAATGGTAGGTGTGTTCAGTACCAGAGATCTTCAAAATGTTTAGAGAAAAGATCTATTATGTAAAGTCAATGTACGCATTTCAAAAATATTTCACACTTAAAATAAACTTATCTTTTAATTCCATTTTCTACAAAGTTCTAGAAGTACCATGATATATTTATTCTAGGTGACTCCAAAAAGCATATAGCACTCATGGTAGTGCAAAATCCTTTCTGGAAGAAAATTTTGAAAATTTAGTCCTAAATATATAGTAACACAGCAACAGCTTGGTGTGTTGCACTGTATGTCAATAATTGATCAAATTGCAAATATGTTTACCTTTGTTCATTAGAGGGTAATGTTTAATGTACTTTTTGTGGCAACAGTGTCACTTGATAGCAATTGCTGTTTTTGCTGAGTTGTGTTTTAATTTAGGAGGTTAATAAATCAAGTAATCATTCTATTCGTACGATCTACAATTGTCTTTTGAAAAAAATATTTGAAAGAGAGATAGAGCACTCTTGTCCACTGGTTCATTCTACAGTAGCTGAGACTAAGCAGAGCTGAAGTTGGGAGCTAGGACTCAATCCTGACCTCCCAGCAGGGATGCAGATGCCCATATACTTGAGTCATCAGTGCTGCCTCCTTGAGGTCCACAGTAGAAGGAAGATGGACTCCGGAGCCAGAGCTGGGAGTTGAACTCAGGTTCTCCATAGTGGGACTTAGGCTTCCTAATCAGTGTCTTAACTGCTAAGCCAAAATTGGCCATAAGAATTGCCTTTTTAATGATATCTTCTTACAGTAAGTTTCCTTCTTGGACTTTCAAGATTTTGTTTAGTATACAATATTTGACACTTCAGATATTCTTTTCCATGGCGGCATGTTAGTTAATTTTATTTGAGACTTTATCATGAACTCATAGGTATATGATTTGAAGTCTTAAATGTATATTGAACCATCATTTGTATTCCTAGTTAATATTAAAAATCACCATTTTGTGAATGTATTTAAGTGTTCACTGCTAAAAGAGCTGATTTCTTGATAAGGCAGATAAAGATAGTGAATGGGCAGGCCAATGATCTAAGTCATGTCTGTCTTTGATCCTAACTCCCTTCTTCCCATCCTTCCTTCCATTGTCTCCACTGGCAGGATTTAACTGTTACCAAATCTTGTTACCCAAATTACTTCTTGTCCACTAACAAGAATGTGTCTGGCAAAATGCATTTAGAGCACTGAGGTAGACAATTATGTAACTCAATGTTTCCCAGGGTTAAGATGAACTTTTGCAGAGAACTGAATAAAGTCCCTTGCCAGCAATTAATTCTGCCTGGAAAAAAAAATCCTTTATGGAGAAAATTACATTTGAGCTAGATCATGATGACTTAGGATATTTAAGTCACTCTTGTCTTACAAATATTGAGGTGAACTCCTTTTTCTGAGCTTTACACTCTAGGCAAATCTCTCTGTTAAATAATGTTGGAAAATGGATCACAGTTACGTGTTTATTAACTTTATTTAATTTGACTGCATAGATTTAAAGATTGGGTTGATACTACCTTTTAAGAGGTGACAAAATATATTATCTTTGCTTATAAAAATAACTGTGATTTTTACAGGCTAATATTTGATGGCAAAAATAATGTTGACCCTTCACACAGGCAAGACTATGCTGTCTTTTTGACATTTGAATTCATAGGAAGTAAAGATGGATTTTTGAGAGATGATAACTATAAAACCATCAAAAGTAAGTGTGAAATTAATGAAATCATGAAATTAATAGCAGTTTGAATAATTTAACATCTTGAAAATAAGTATTTGTAGAGGCTATTTAATAAAAATGTATAATTATTGGATACAGCAACGATGTGAACATATTCAGGAGACATTAAAATGTCTTCTGTTGCATGTTAAAAATGAAGTCAACATTGGGATAATTTATATGATAATTTCCCAGATCAGAATTTCAATGAATTCATAAGCTAATTTATTTTAAAATTATTATTATTTATTTGAAAAGTAAAGCGAGAGAGACAGAGACAGAGAAACAGAGGGAGAGAGTGAGCAAGAGGGATAGAGCAAGCGAGCAAGTGAGGGGGAGGTTTCATTTGCTTGGTTCATTCCCCAAATGCTTGCAACAGCCAAAGCTGGGCCAGGCTGAAACCAGGAGCCCTGAACTTTATCCAGGTCGTCTATGTGGGTGACAGGGGCCCAAGCACTGGACAATCATCTGGTGCCTCTGAGGATGTGTTAGCAGGAAGCTAGATCAGATATGGAATAGCTGGGACTCCAGTGGCACTTGGTTATGGGATGCAAGTGTCCCAATTGGTGACTTAATCATATATATTTTATAAATTAAAATTAGAAAGTCAGAGGCAGGTGGCAGGTGTTGATTTAGAGTTTAAGGAATGAGGGGGAAAAAGCCTGGTTGTGCTTTTCTATGCATGCCTAGATTTTCTCTTAAGGAGTGCTATGGGACAAATGACACATTTTATTTCTACCAGACCTTGAGCTCTCTTAGACTGTACATACAGAAACAGTCAAAGAATAAGACCCAGAGTTATGGTAAATAGAGTACAGAACCCCATTACAGAATACTGATAGGTGTATATGTTCGGTAGGCCATGTGTCAAAATGCATTCTACTTTTTATGTTCTCAGGTACTATCAAGTTGATTGCCGTGAGGAAAAATTGGTAGAGCATTTAGAGTTCAAGTTTAAAAAGGCAGATCAAAGAGAAAGAAATTGCACATGAGGGGTCAAATCCAGAAAACTGAGCCACTGCCAGGAGGACTAGGTGTACCCTGGGTGCTTAGGAAGTGAAGAATCAAGAAAATTTTCATGTTGGCACAAATAACATTGAGCAGACTTTAGTTGTATCCCTAGGGCAAAAATTTATTGCTGTTACTGTTTAAATCATGGTTTGTAACATCAAGTTATGTCTGCTAACCATAGTATGTACATTTGTATGAACCTCGTAGGTTAATCTAGTTTGAAATAACCAGAGACAGAAGTGCTAGCTCTGCCTTCAAGGTAATTTAGAATCTAGAATTGGCTAGTGTGAGCTTCAGTAAAGAAATGCAAACTTTTGGGGGCTGTGGCGGGGGTGGGAGGGTGGGGGTGATTTTAGCTACACTGCTCTTAACAAAGCAATTCTTTCACTCAATTGGAGCCTGTAATCCACAGTTCCTAATTTATTTCTAGTGCCTCAAAAAGTCATGCTTTTATTCTTGCCCAGCTTATGTTCTATTGTCCATTATTTTACTTATTTTTTCCCATGTACACTTAAATCTCTTGGCCCATTTCCAGAGTGACTTTGTGGAAAATTCCCAATCCTATTAAATTCAGTTTTCTACATACTCTGGGTAGGCACATAGAAAGTTTATTGTGTTGGAGAAAAAACATTAAACCATGCCGAGAGGATTTGCTTTACATCTGTAACCACTAACCCAGATGATTTAAGATGTTTAACATTTCTACTGTATTCTCCCTTTTTTCAGTTTTCCCCAATCCTGATGAATACCACATGCTTTCTATTCTCTCCTCAAGCCTCCAATCATCCTCCCTCTTCATTCTGAGCTGAATTTCCATTGAGCGTTTAGTAGCCATTAGCATATCTTCTACATACCTGAAACTAACACATCCAAGTGATAACTCCTGGTTTCCCACAACTTTTTCTGCACGTAGTCTTTCCTGTCTTGAGAACTGCAATTCCATCATTTCAATTGCACAGAGCAAAGAGCTTACTGTCATCTTTTATCATCTGTTCACTTTCCTATGCTGCATCCAGATTATCAGTGAATTTTAACTTTACTATAAAATCATATCTAAAATCTCACAATTTTTCACCAGTTTTCTATTATTCTCCTGTAGCCACATTTGCTTCCTTAGGATTTTTTTTTTAAATATAACGAGCAAGCCCCCACCTTAGAATTTTGTATCTGCTGTTCACTTTGCTTAGAAAACACTTTTTCTAAATTTCCTTCTGTGTTCAAATGTTTCCCTATAAGGGAATCCTTTTTGGACATCTTTGGATAAAATAGCATCCCCAAAACCTTGTACTCTTAGCTGTCTTACTCTGCTTTACTTTTACTGATAACACTTATCCTCCATGAAATGCAATATATTTACTTACTTACAAGTTTATTATCAATGTCACCTCACTAGATTGCAAATTATATGATAGTGGGGTCTTTTATTAATATATCCCAAGGCCTAGAAGAGTACTTGGCACAAAGTTGGTATTTAGTAATTTTGTGGTATGAGAAGATTGAATGAGCTACCCATTTCTCATCTGGTCTTTCATATGACACTATCTGGGCTAAGCAAATATATTCTAGATTTACCAAACACTTTTTCTGTTCAATAGATACTATCAATTTTGCAGGTGATCGGTTTCAGAAAGTGGAATTAGCACTCACAGGCACAGGATTTCCTGTTGTATTACATTTTGATCCAGCGAGAGTCCTTAATTTTAAACCTTGTTTCATGGGTGAACGTTCAGATATTCTGTGTGTTATGCAAAACCAATCCAAATTACTTCCTGTGAAGTACCACTTTGAAAAAGTTGCACATTTTAAAGTTGATCCAGAAAGGGGCAAGATTGACGAAGGTTGTATCCAGGTAAGATCATTTTTTCTTTCACATTACTTCGAATGTTTTAAGGTCTGCTAAAATTATATGCAGAGGATTAAAAACTACATTTTTTTTTACCAATACTTATCAATTGTATGTCTTTGGCGGTCTATCTATGAATACATTTATATTACTACTCATACAGAATCCATAATTATTTCTTGTAATTCCCTATCTTATTTGTCACTGTAGGTGATTTAAAGAAGTGCAAAACTAGTTACAGCTTCTATGATATTTTTAATGTAGTATTGAGGTGTAAGACAACATACCAACAGGTATGGCTTAAGAAAACTACAAAATATGTTTAAAAAAGAAAGCTGTAACAAGCTGATATCAAAACTCAAATAACAGAGGCCACCTAGACAGGTCCTCCCAGGACAGTAACATATGAGCAAGACCCCGAAGGTTGAGTAAAATTTTGAAATTTGAAACTGGCAATATTTACCTGGTCTAGAATGTGTGCTGCTATGGTAGAAAAAGAGGACCCCAAGGCCTACCTGCAAGCACCAGGCCATCTTCCGGATGTCAAGCCATTTTAATTACAATCAATATTCAGATTTTTTTTTTTTACCCAGATCTTCTAAATTTGAGGTTGGAAGGCTATAGTCTGTAGGCCAGTTATGGTCTGACTGCTGATTTTGGAAAGTTGTATTATTGGAACATAGTCACTCTTAGCTGTTGACATGTATCTAAAGTTGTTTTCATGCTACTGAGAACTGAGTAGTTGTGAAAAGACTATATGGCTTATAAAGCACAAAATATTTTCCACCGGACAACTTATAGAAAAAATTCATAGAACTCTGCTGTAAACTTAGCAAATGTGAGTGCTTTCAGTTTTACCTCAGTTTTTTCAAATTCTTTAAATGTTTGATAGAAATTGCCTTTAGAGGGGCCGGCGTTGCAGCATTGTGGGTAAAGCTGCCATTTGCAATGAATGCTGTCCCATATGGATGCCGGTTGGGGTTCCAGATGCTCCACTTCTGATCCAGCTCCCTTCCAGTTGCCTGGGGAACACAGTGTAGGATGGCCTAAGTGTTTGAACCCCTGTTACCAACATGGGAGACCCAGATTAAGCTCTTAGTCCCAGGCTTCAGCCTGGCCCAACTCTGGCCATCACGGCCATCTGGGGAGTAAAACAGCAGATGGAAGATCTCTTTCTCTCTCTCTGTCTCTCCCTCTCTCTCAGCCTTTCAAATAAACAAAACTTTTTTAAAAACCACAGAAAAATTTTTATTGATAATTCAATCTCTTTATACGCCATAAAGTTATTTGTATTTTCTATTTCTTCTTGGATTGGTTTCAATACTTTCTGTTCTGCTAATATTTTTCTCATGCCATCTAGATTATCTAATTTGTTAGTCTACAATTATTGATCATATCACATTATATTCCTTTTTGTTCAAGTTAATTTGGTGGTAACTTTCATTCTTAATTTTGGTACATGGAATCAATATTCTGTTTTTTGCTTGTCTAGCTAAGATTTTGTTTATTTTTTTTAACAGGCTGAGACAGAGAAATGCAGGCAGAGAAAGTTCATATTTGTTGGGCTACTCCCCATATGTCTGTAACTGCCCCTTGCTGGGGTTGAAACTAGAATCCAGGAACCCAATCCAAGTCTCCCACATGGATGGCAAGGACCCAACTATTTGAGCAATCACTGTACCTCTCAGGGTACACATTACTAGGATGCCTAGTCTTATCTGAGTGTAAACATAATCTTGCAAATTTGTGTAGCAATCTAAATTCCTAGGAATGTGTCAGAGACTAGCATATGATTATCGTATTTTCCAATGTTTTCCTTATTCAATCCTCTCTTGTTAACTTTTTAGCCTTAAATTATCATACCACCTCAAGTTGTTGTGACATTCAACAAGGGCTTCACCTATATATCTAATGTATATCTATAAATAGATTTTTTTTTTACAAAAGCTTGAGGAGAAGGTTGTTTACAAGTGAGCTCTGAGTTACTTCAAATAAAGACTTGGCCTCATAACAGGCTCTGCAGCTAGTTATTAGACCAAATAAATCAAACAAATAAATATAATTGTCTATGGATGGAGTTTTGCAGATCTCCAAACCTATTCTTTTCCTTTTGTTTCCATTGGCTGTCAGACTAATGTTTTTCATAGCTGCAGTGGTTGCAAAGCTGCTGTTTTTCAAGAAGACCACAAAACTGGGTTCATGAGAATAGGATTATAGCAAGTAAAAATGCCACAAAGCCATTTATTATTTCAGATAGTCTATCATTTTTCATAAATACTCCAGATTTTTAAAATATTTATATAATTTTCAATTATTTGAAAACTATAATTTTTTACAATATTTTTGCCAGTACATTTTCTTCTTGTGGAGAAGCAGTCCTTAACCTGCCATTCTGGAAATGCTTTGGTACTCTGTGTTTAATTTTTCTTAAAATCATTTTCCAACAATAAGTATCTTAAAGGTAAATACTGTGTTTCTAAAATATTTCATATCACCCTGATGAACTAGGCTTCCTTAAACTTTTATATTTTTTGGATTTGCTTTCTTTCTCTAACAATACAATATTATTTTTCTCTCTTTTTTTGTAGAATATCAACTGTTCATTTATTCCACATCAAATTGGAATCTTTAAAGTAAAGCAACCCATAGCAATTATTGGTCCAGTTGTAGATGAAAACTTACAAGTATCGATGAAAATTTTTCACCATGTATATTTAGAGTTCAGCAGCATCTGTAAAGCTTCCACTAAGAAAGTGGTGATGAAAATTAATCCTGGTATGCTATTCTGTGCTATGCATCTGATATTGATGTTGTAAATGTAGGATTATCTTAATATGCTAATTATATATATGGAACATATATATATGATGAAATTAGACTATATATATATGTATATATATATTCCATCATTTTAACCTTTTAGCATGCTAAAATCCCCTGGAAAGCTTGTTTTAATATGTACCACTGGACTACATCCCCACATTGATTTTATGTGGGGCTATTTGTAGGTCTAAAGATTTTCATTTCTACCATATTCTCAGTATGTGCTAATGCTGCCTTTTTGAAGATTTTACTTTGAATAGCACTGATTCACTGACCCATACAGTTGATTAAATATGTTAATGGTTTTTACACTTTATTCTTTCTACTTCTTTGCTTGAGTTTATAACACAAGCAGGTTTTGATCATGCCAAGAACTTTTTTGCTGCTATGTTATCTAATCCTCTGTCACCTTTTATACATTAAACCATATTATGAAAGTTTCAGTTTCATGTGGGTCAACATAAATCCTTCATGTTTTCATGTTTTATTTTATGCATGTATTTTATTATTTATTTTTGCATTATTTTGCTAAATTATTTTGTGTTGGTCCATATATTAAGCCTTTTCTATTTTCTGAATATGTTTAGAATTTGCTAGAACCAATTATCTAATGTATTAATTCATGGATATTATTTGGGAAACCAAAATTAACAAAACTATTTATAAACTTAATATCCTTTAAAAGGTATATCCCCTTTCGTCAGTAATCCCACTGGACAGTTTGTGGTCAAAGACTTGGTGAAAAACAAGAATCCTGTACCTGTAGCGATGCTTCAGTCAGCCCTGACAGATCTTCACAATCATCATTCAAATAAAGCATCAGTGAAAAATGCACTGATAGCCTATCCCAATGATCGAACTGCAAGTGTCAGGCCTGGAGCCCAAGATAAACATTTCAGGTAACAGGTAATACTAAAAATCTAAAAGTTGGGAAGAGAGTGATCAACATCATATACAAAAGTCTGACTAGAGCTAGCTGTAAAAAGGTAATGATGGCAAGAATAATGGTGATACGATTTCCTAACATTTTATACAGAGGAAGATATTTTGAATGCTATTTCATTTGCTTTATCTAACTTCTCATCACCTCTGCTGTGTACTTGTCAGGAAATTAATTAATGGTATAAGAAAGGATTCCTGAAAAAATACCATTGAGAAGCACAGAGGAATGTGAATCACTTTTAGAAATATAGCAAGTCCTCAAAATAGCCATGTGTCTTAAGTATGATTGAAAATTTGACTTTATCTAACTAAAAAAAATTTAAGTGTTATTTAGAAACAATCACTGGCATCCTCCTCCTCATTTTTGTTTTATCCCCCCTGAGAGATATTTCCAGTAATCTTCCCCAAACTGAACTAAAACCACCTCAGTTAGAATCATATTTAAATCTGTCCAAACCTCAACATTATCCAAACCTCAAATTACCTTTCCAATTATTGCTTAGAAGTGACCAAGCTACTCTGACACCTTTATTTGGGCGCTGAGCTCAGGAATGCTTCTTATACATTTGAGACTATTTAAATAGGTTTATTTCTGACTGCTTGTATGCTAATAGTAGAGTACCTAAACTTGATAATGGTCTTGGGGTTTCACCACTTGCCTCTTTAGTTTTGGAGAGCCATTAAACTCACTTAATTTTGTAGACATTTTCCTACAATCCATTTGATTTTTACCATAATTGTTTTATTATTTATAGGTGGGAAAATGTTAGATTTTTCTATAGCCTATTTTATTATTTTTTTACAGATTCTATATATATATATATCAGTCTTTGAGAAGGATCATTTTTATATAGATGTAAAAATCATTCAAACTACATTTTATATTATTATATATTATAAAAAAATTGTATCTTTCCCTCTAACACACTGCATTTGCTCCTACCCTGAAGATTTGGCTTCTGGAATAATTTATGTGGTTTTTTTCGATTCTTTCTTTATTAGGCTTCTATGCATATGAATATATCTACATAATGATTTAATATGTTAATTTAATATTAACAATTTACTTTTGTGAAAGTCTATATTAATTAGACCATCTAAAATTATCAAGATTTTTTTTCTAAAATAAGGCTTAAGAGTTCCTATTTATTTCACATTTATTTTTCTCTAGAAACTTTTTTAAAAGATTTATTTATTTATTTGAAAGAGTTACACAGAGAGAGGAGAAGCAGAGGGAGAGAGAGGTCCTCCATGTGATGGTTCACTCCCCAATTGGCAGCACTGGCCAGAGCTGTGTTGATCCGAAGCCAGGAGCCAGGGGCTTCTTCTGGGTCTCCCATGCAGGTGCAGGGGCCCAAGGACCTGGACCATCTTCCACTGCTTTCCAAGGCCATAGCAGAGAGCTAGATTGGAAAAAGAGAAGCCGGGTCTTGAACCGGTGCCCAAATGGTCAACGGGATGCCGGCGCTTCAGGCCAGGGCATTAACCCACTGCGCCACAGAGCCGGCCCCTAGAAACTCTTTCTTATTAACAGAAAGACAAATTTTAGTCCTATATTTTCTGGCTCTCAATTTATTTCAATGAAATAAATTTTATATTTGCATATTGCTAATTGTAATTACTATTTTATTTTTAATGCATTTTACCTTTTCAGTATTTGAGAAGAAAATATTCTAGGACTCTTTGTCTGGTTTTTGTTTATTACAGTATTCCCTGGGCTTAGAACAGCCTCAGGTATACAGTAAGATGCTGTAATTTTCTTTAATATATAACTGAGGAAAATATTTTATTTACATAGTAATTTTATCCCCCATAATATGCATATATGAAGAAAAACCACCTACTGCAAGCTGCAGAGGTATTTTTAGATGTTTATTACTTACAGATATGATAAGGATTTAAACATGTTAATGATCAGGTTTTTATCACTTTTACTCCATTTACTGCAATATTTAATTTATTCCATTTAATGGAGCGTTTACTCCATTATTCCTTGATATAGGAATCATTTCTAGGTTCTAAAGATGGTTAAGGGTCTGAGATTGAAAGGAAATTTAAATATCATGGACTACTATGGAATAACAAAGTATTTCACTCTGTCTCACTCTCTTAAAGACTTTATTTATTTATTTATTTATTTATTGACAGGCAGAGTTAGACAGTGAGAGAGAGAGAGAGACAGAGAGAAAAGTCTTCCTTCTGTTGGTTCATCCCCCAAATGGCCACTACGGCTGGCTGCAACACTGTGCTGATCCTAAGGCAGGAGCCAGGTGCTTCTCCTGGTCTCCCATGGGGTGCAGGGCACAAGCACCTGGGCCATCCTCCACTGCACTCCTGGGCCACAGCAGAGAGCTGGACTGGGAGAGGAGCAACCAGGACAGAACCAGTGCCCCGACTGGGACTAGAACCCAGTGTGCCAGCGCCGCAGGCGGAGGATTAGCCTATTGAGCCGCAGTGCTGGCCTCTCTTAAAGACTTAAAAGTTATCTTACTGTAAACAGATCCAGATCTAGTTTCTTGAAGTCCCATTTGTAATCTACAAACTTCTAGCTTGCCTACTTCACTAATTCCTCAAGGATGGGTTTTGTGTCGTTGACAGTATATCATAATGACCAGTGTGAAAAATTGGCATCTCACTCTAGTCCTGCATATAATGTCTTGATACACAGTAGGATGTGAGGGAAAGGACTAGTGTGTCCTATTCATCATTGTATTCCTAACACTTATGCCTTACCTAAGAGGTACTCTGTAAATATTGAATGACCAAATGCTTGTATATAAATATTAACATGACTTTTTCATATTGTAGGACAATTTTCACAAAGATTCCAAGATATAACTATCTGGATCCTGATTTTGCATGTACTGATGTTGAAAAATTTATAAAGAAAGCAAATGAATACTACTATATAAATTACATCAGAGACAGAAGAAATTTGCGCCTAAAAAAACAAGCAGAGAGGTGAAGTTCAATTGCTCAAACATTGTGAAATAAATCATGGTGCCCTGTAGGGCCACAATTTTCTTTTATTCCTTAGTTCTTCTCTTCCTTTTCTTTTACAATTTAAATGACATTTAATATATGTTAAAAACAAACCATTGAGCTACTGTAACTACGGTTAATTTCTTTATTACATTTTAATTTGGAGATGTCTTAGGAAGATTTCCCCAGCAAGAAATCCTGAGACCAGGATTCCAATGCATGTGATTTATGGAGGCATTGCTCTCAGGAGAAACCTGTACAGGCTGCAGGAACAGAATACAACAGTGGAGAGAGCTGAGGAGGAATGTCTTTCAAATACAGTTTATGCTCAGCCTGATGCCCAGAGTTTCTTGAGCATAAGTTATACCCCATAGTTGTTCCTGCCTTGACTACAAAGGGCCTTGTGTTTTGCGCTCCATACCAATAATTGGTTGTGACCACCCCTGAGTGTGGTGGATGGAGGTGGGCATAACTTCCTTGGTGAGATGTTTAAGAAGGGAGGTCCCTTGGCAGAAGGCAATTTTCTGTAGATTAGTGCTCTGGATCGCTTTGTAGATATGAGTGGGGCAGCAGAAACATGTACTACAGAGAATATTTGAATCTGCTGATGTATTTTCTAAGACTTTGCTTCAATGACATATTATATTGTTACTCTGTAATAGGGAACACAAGAATTTATATAACGATACAGATATAGGTCTACAACCAGCATCAGGTCTAAAGTCACCCACACCCTCTATAATGGATACATGTGATGGACGATCTTCAGCTGATTATCTTTCAACCACTGCTAAACGATTGCTAAGTACCACGAAAATAGCCTCCAAGGAGACAGAAGCTCTGAGCAGAAAGGCATGTGCAAGATTTTACCTTTGGGTATTATCATAAGAATTCTAAAATATCTTTTAGTGATATTGAATGACTAATTTCGGAAATGTGATTTTTCACAGATTCTCAAAGGACTTAAGTCACGCCCATCCACACCACAAGAAAAACGTGATTGCAGCTTACTTTTGACACCAAAACAAATTCATCAAGTAATTGTTGGTAAGAATATTTTAAAAAGTTACTACAGTCTTGATTTTTAAAGACAGGTATATTAAAATGTAATTTATATTCCATAAAATTCACCAGTTTAAAAAATATAAGTCTATAAATCTTAGTAAATTTATAGAACTATGCAACCAGCATCACAATTCAATTTTAGAAGGCTGCAATCACCCACATGCCCATATGCAATTTACTCCCTATTTCTACCTCCAGCCCTAGGCAACCATTAATCAACTTTGCATCTCTGTAAGATTTGCCTGTTCTGAAATTTCATGTAAATGGAATCATACAATATGTGGTGTCTCATGTATTGCTTCTTTCACTTAAGATGATGTTGCTGATGTTCATCTATCTAATAATACATATGAATATTTCATTTTCCTTATATATAAATAGCATCCCATTTTATGGGTATAACACATTCTGTTTCTCCATCCCCCACTTGATAGACATTTAGTTCTTTCTAGTTTGAGGCTATTATCGATAAGGCTACTCTCAACATCCACATAAAATTATTTGAGTGAACATTTTTTTTTTGGTTAAATTTCTCACAATGAAGTTGCTGTATGGTAAAGACACATCTAACTTTTTAAAGAAACTTCAAAATGTTTTTCACAGTGATTGTACCAAGTTACAATCCCACCAGCAAAGTATAAGGGTTATAGTTTCTCCACATTCTCACAAGTGCATGTTATTATTTTCTTTTTAATTATAGCAATCCTAATGGATGTCCCCTCATGTAGATTTGATTTGCAGTTCTCTAATGTCCAAGATGTTGAATATATTTCCATTTACTTATTGAAAGAAATATCTATTTTAATCTTAAATCTTTTTTGGGGGAATGTCTTACAAATCCTTTGTTCATTTTTTAATTTGAATGTTTTCTTTTTTATTATACTTGTAAAAGTGTTCTGAACTATGAGTCCTTTATCAGATATATTCTTTCCAAACATTTTCTTTACATCCGTGGTGGCTTGGTTTTTTTTTTTTTTTTTTTTTTGGTGTGTGTTCTTAATGATATTTAAGGCACAGGAGTTTTAAATTAAGATGAAATTGAATTCATCACTTTTATAGATCATGCTTTTGGTGTCTTACCCAAGAAATATTTGCCTAAACCAAGGTCACAAATATTTTCTTCAAAAATTTTTATAATATTAGATTTTATATTTGGGACTACATACCATTTTGAGTTAATTTTTATTTGTAATGTGAGTTAAAGCTCTAAATTTTAATTTTTGTATGTGTATAACTAATTGTCCCAGCATCATTTGTTACAATACTATCCTTCCTCATTGAATTTCTTTGCCTCTTTTATAACTACATTATATATATCACATGTCAGGGTTTATTTCTGGATCCTCAATTCTATTCCATTGATCTATATATCTATCCTTGCTTCAGTTTTACAAGAACTTGGTTACTGTAGTTTTATAGTGAATTTTGAAGATTACTCTCTTTTGTACATAAATGTTTTTATTATGGTCTCCTTGTCTTTCTTCTAGATCTTGATTCCTGAAATTACTGGTTCCTCTCTGTATCACTTGAATGAATTATTGAGGCCTCAGGTCATGATATTGGCCTTACCTAAGAATTTGTCATTAAGATCATTATTATTTTGACAATACTTCTCTAAATAGAATTTTCCACCTTTGTTCCAATTAAAGTCAACTTCCTCCCACTGTTCTGGTAGCACTTCTGCACCAAAGAGTTGAGCATAGGCAACTGCAGGAACCTTAGACTAACACTTTCCGGTTAGATATAAATACCACAGCACAGCACAGTGGAGTGATTATAGTTCCTATAGTTCCCAATAGTATGGTATACACTGTATAGAGAACTGGAAGAGAGAGGCTTGTGGGCTCCAAACAAGAAAAGTTAAGGAAATGGAAAAGCTTGTCACCTGGTTTAATCATTTTGTACTATGAATATATGTTGAAATATTGCTGTGCACTCCATATAAAATGTAAAAATATTGCAGAATAATAAAAATTTTAAATAAAATAATTTTTAAAAATCAATCATTTAAAATGGGAAAAATTTTGACAGTTCATATAAAAATATGTACTTCAAAAAATGAAGATCTGCACATGGCAAACAATCACAAGGAAAAATGTACAACATTATTAGTCCTTAAACAAAATAAAACCACAATGAGATACTATCATAAATTTATTAGATGGCTAGAGTTAAACCAAACAAAATATCTGACCATTTAAATTCTTGTTAAAAATGTGAAGGAATTAGAAATTTTATATTGTGTACTGATAGAATATGAAACTACAAACCACTTTGAAATAGTTTGGCAGTTTCTTATACCCTTTAACATACATCTACCATATGATTCAGATTCATCCATTCCAATTCTAGATATTTATCCAAGAGAAATGAAAGCATATGTTGAAACAAATAATTGTGAATTAATGTTTATAGAAACTTTAATTATAATAGCCATCAGTTGAAAAAAGCCAAATGTCAACCAGCAAATTAGTAGGGAAATATAAACAAATTGTGATGTATATACACACACAAAGAAATACTATGAGGATACTTCAAAATATTCATGGAATATAGAAATAAAATAAATTTATTTTCATGCAAAAAATGTTGAAATTCATATAAGGAATCTTCAAAAAGTGCATGCAAATGCAGATTATTAAACTATGAATAAATTTCAAAATTTTCATGAAGGGATGGAGCATTGATATATGTAAAAAATTTAAATGCATCTCTAGGAAATTTACTGAATAGAAAAACAGAAAATAGTACATATTGTATGATTTCATTGACATACAACTACAAAATGCAAACTGATCTACAGTGGTAAAAAGCAAGTATGTGATTGTACTAGAAGTGGTCACATAGAGAACGGTGGGAGGGAAGGAATATAAAATGCAAACAACAACTTGTTGGAGTACTGAATTTTGCTCTTTATTGTGGTGATTGTTTCACAGGTGAACACATGTCAACACTAATAAATTTCCACACTAAGTATATTCAGTTTGCTCTGTTAGTTATAACTAAAGATGTTTAAAAAGGCAGGATAAGACATAATTATTAAAATAGTTCTGATATAAAACCTTTTGCATTTAAAGGGGAAAAGTTAAATGAACCACGAAAAAGCTTCCAATTTTTATAAATTTGGGACAAGTAGAAAAAATAATTCTGGTGAAGGGAGGAGAGAGGTCATTTAAGTATTGAAAATAAATTACTAATATAAATTGTAAAGAATTCTTATTATCATGATTTTCTATGTAGTTGGAACATATTTAGACAATTTTAGCTAATAATTTCCAAATACCAAATTATGGTCACATAGTTAAAAATAGTACTTAATAATTTCTGATATTATTATACATTTTTTTCTATATCATGTTTATACAACTTGAGTGACCAAAATATATTTTAAATAATTAAAAAATTAAAGATTACATTGAACACATTTGCCAATATCAACCCTAATGACTTTTCATTTTTTCAGGGCCTTCTGTCCTTAACTTCGGAGATGTTTGTGCTAACTCATCAAATACCTGTCTACTACATGTTATTAATATGCTACCAATGTATATTTTGATCCATTTTGATATTAATTTAGATGAACTTCAGAATACCAGGCAATTTTCATATGTGATTCCACCTACATCCAGTACTAATATTTCAATGATATTTGAATCTTCCACCATTGGAAAGTTTTGCAAGTAAGAATAAGTTTTTGAATGTTTGCTAGAATCAAGGTGTCTTTAGCAAAAATGTATTTATTTGCTTATATAATTACAATACATGCTATATTTGGTGCCAGAGAATACAATCTATGTATTAGTTTATATCTTATAGATTTATATTTCAATGGTAATATAATTCCCTTTCATGATTACTTTGAAATATTACATATTGAGAAATCTTCATGAACTTCAAAATGTTCATGAAAAATGCAATCAAAAGGCAAGTTTATTTTGGTGCAAAAATCTTTAAAGTTTGTGCATAGTTTCTTCATGGTACATCTTTTTCATGAACTTTTTGAAGAGCTCTCATAATGGTGCATATTAACCAACAGTATTTGCATTTTTACATGTCACTGAATTCAATGATCACAAATACCTATTATCAATTAAAATTTTGGGATTTACTGTATTACAGATCTTTCACCTTTATGGTGAACAATATACCCAGTGGACACATCCTAGTGATGGCAGTCGTCATGCCAGTACAACTTGAGCTATCTTCAAATGAAGTAGTATTGAGATCACAAGGCTTCTTGGTACAAACCTGTTTTCGGGAGACAGTTGAGTTGTATAATCGGCAGAATTATTCAGCTAAATTTAAATGGCTACCAGTAAACACAAGAAGTGAGATGGCTTTTTCCATTCGTCCAGCTACAGGTTATGGTTTATTCTATTTGATTTAGACATTCACTTATTTATTTTTTCATGTGTTTAGGCATTAATCAATTGTATACTGTAGACTGATGTTAAGATTATAGAATTAATTCAGATACTGTTACCGGGGGCATTTTTTTTAGATACCTAAAAATAACTTGGAAATATGGATCTTTTCTTGGTCAGGATTCTCCAGAGAAACCGAATAAATAGGAGGTAGATAATAAAGAGGCAGAGGAAGAGAAGAGGGAGGGAGCGGAAGAGGGAGAATAGTTTTAAGGCACTAATCCTGGCCCACTGGGCTGTGTGGGCTGACAAGTCTGAAATTGACAGGCAAGGCAAGCAAGCTAGAAACCAAGAGTATATGGTACAGTCTTGAGTCCAAAAGAATTTTGGAGACAGGATTCATTTTTCCTTGGAAGACCCTAGTCTTTTCTCTTAAGACTTTCAATTTACTGAATGAAGCCCACCTACATTAGGGGAGGTAGTCTGCATATTGGTAAATTAGCTTATGATAATCATTGCAAAATATATGTGTCTCAAATCATATTATATATCTGGAAAATATGTCCTTTGTCAATTAAATATTTTTAAGTCTACTTATTTAAATGTTAACCATATCTTTAAAAAAATGCCTTCACAGCAACATTTAGACTTGGTGTTTGACCAGACAACTGAGTCCACAACCTGGACAAATTGAAAATAAAAGTAACTTGGAAATACTGATGGATGAAGTAATTTTTTGTTTAATTTTAGTTTGATAATGATAGTAATGTGGTTCAAAATTATTTATGTTTTTTAGAATGTGATTTCTTTTTTAAAGGTTTATATATTTATTTGAAAGGCTGAGTTAGAGAGAGAGAGAGAGAGAGAGAGAGAGAACGAATATCTTCTATCCACTGGTTCACTCCCCAAATGGCTTCAACAGTTGGGGCTGGACCAGGCCAAAGCCAGAAAGCTGGAACTCCATCTGAGTCTCCCATGTGGGTGGCAGGGGAACAAGCACTTGAACTATCTTTCTCTGCCTTACCAGGTGCATTAGCAGGGAGCTGAATCTGAAGTGGAGTAGTCGGGATTCGAATTGGCACCCATATGGGATGCTGGTGTTGTAGGCAGCAGCTTAACTTGATGTGCCACATGATATAAGCCCAGAGAGTGATTTCTTTAGAAGGATTTTAAATTACTTACAGTCAACATCTAATATAGCCAGCAAAATACAATTAGTAAAATTAACAATTTAAAACTATTGCTTAAAGGTAGACATTTTTCATTAATAGAAAAAATCTCAGATTTACCTTTTTTGATAGCCTTCTGTATTAACTAATATCTCTCTTCCTTAGCCTTGTTTCTATCATTTCCTGGAATCTGTGATTCCAAGTAATATCCCTGTTATTATATGAACTCTGGTACTTGCTAGACTGTGACTTCATTTAATAGTCTGCCAAATAGAGCAAGCATCATTGAGATGCTGTGAGGACCTCATGGGGACACCTAATACCATTTAACTAAATAAAATGGTAAATTAGAAGTTGAATGATAAAGATGGTATGTTCAGTTTCTATACATGTCATGTCTTTCCAGCTAGATGAAAAGATCCAAGATATTTGTGTCTGCAGTATCTCATGTGGTGCTTTTTAACTAGCTGAAATCTAGTACTGCGTGAACGGAAAGTGAAAAAACAAAAAACAAAAACAAAAACAAAACTTTGGAATCAAATAGACGTGATTTCTTCTTCTTTTTTTTTTTTTTTTTTTTTTTTTTGACAGGAAGAGTGGACAGTGAGAGAGAGAGACAGAGAGAAAAGGAAGGTCTTCCTTTGCCGTTGGTTCACCTTCCAATGGCCGCTGCGGCCGGCGCACCGCGCTGATCCCATAGCAGGAGCCAGGTACTTATCCTGGTCTCCCATGGGGTGCAGGGCCCAAGCACTTGGGCTATCCTCCACTGCCTTCCCTGGCCACAGCAGAGAGCTTGCCTGGAAGAGGGGCAACCAGGACAGAATCCGGTGCCCCGACCGGGACTAGAACCCGGTGTGCCATTGCAGCAAGGCGGAGGATTAGCCTAGTGAGCCGCGGCGCCAGCCTAGACATGATTTCAAAACCTGTCTTAGTTCCTTCCTAGATATTTTATCTCAAAAAAAAAAGTACTACTTTTATCGATACAAGTTTGCTTATCTGTAAAATGGAGAGACAAATGTATCTTATAAAGATGAATTGTATATAACACTTCTATAAGGCCTGACAAAGAGTAGGTACCAAATAAATGGGGACATACTGGATTATAAAATTTTATAATTTTGCTTGAATTTTTTTTCCTGAAATTGTCCGAGAGTGATAATAATTTATCACGGATTTTGCAATCCCTCACCCTTACCAATTCCTTGCTCCCTGTCTCTATTCTCTCTCTCTCTCTCTCTGCATCTTTTCTTACCTCCATATCTCCCCTCCCTTTCCCTTCTTCATCTCTTAAATAGTATTTATCTGCATCTACTGATAGACCTTGATCAGTTTGCTGCTGTTCTTTTGGTTTGCACTAAGATGTGGAAGAAAAATCCCTGCACTTTCTTTCTGTCTTTGTGGCAGCTCAGATTGAATTTGGGAATACATTTGTAGAAAGAAAGAAAAAATAGGGGAAAAAAAGAATAGTATTTATTTAGCATCTAAATAGACTATACTACAAATCCCAAAGAAGTTCTAATTTGAAGAAACCTTGCCTTTGATATATTTTCTTGTGAGTATCAGTCACATACTAAATCAGGACATTTTAACTTTACAAGGGTTTGTAACAAAGAATGTTATATAACAAACAACCACAAGTATTAAAATTACTCAATTCTAGTATGTAGGTTAAAAGGAGATGCTGATAAATTTACCAAGCGGAAGTATAAGGTTGTCCTTTCATTAGAGTTGGAGATCATTGATGCAGTCTTTTTTTTTTTAAATTCTTTTCATTAACCCATGTTAATTTATCATAATCTCAGATCATAATATACCAACCGTCTGAGATATCCTTCCATCAATATTTTTCAGATGAACTTGTCCATCCTCTTTTTAAATTATAATACTTGTAATATTGGGTCCTGTACCAATCTAGAGAAGTGCCAAGGTAATCAAAGAAAGATATCTTATTTCTATGCATTTTAGAGATTCTAGATAAACCTTCTTCAGTTTGTTTGAATAGGTGTCCAACAGTGGTAGTTATAATATCGGTATTCCAGCAATAGATTCTGGCCAACCACCTGATACTGCCCTAAGGATGTCTAAAAATGAAAGTATACCAATACTGATCATTGTACTTCTCTATGCTAACCAGAGATAAATGAACTAGGCTGCCCTGTGGCTACCAGGAAATAGCAAAGATGATGCTTAATTTGTACAAAGTAGAATTCCAATATTATGAACTGGAGTGTCAGTGGGCTTTTCATAGTCTTTAGAACTCTTCTTTTAACAGATTTATTGGCATTTACCTTTTTTCCCTTGAGTGGTTCATTGCACTTCTTTCATATTTTTAACAGAGCAATCACCAAGGTACGAAAACACAAAGATAATTAATTACAAAAAAAGTTTGTGTGAGTAATACCATAAGAATTGACTTTTTTCTGTTTTAATAACACAAGTGAGACAATACTCAATTTTTCCCATAGTATTGAAAGAAGTATTTACAATTTGTATTATGTATGTAAATCCAAGTATTTTCTTATAGCATCCATATAACAATTACTCAATTTTATTTTGTGTTTGCCTTTTTGTATAAATACAAAATGATTTCAACAAGTTATTTTTCTTCTGTATTGTTTTTGCATCTAAGATATGCATTTAATCATATGGCTTTCTCTATATTCTTTAAAGTGATATCAATAATTTTAAATTCAACTTTTTTATTTTGTCTTTTCTCCCTAATGCAAGAGATATTTTTATTTGTGTTTGGTAGCAGATATTGTAAGGAGACAATGTAAGCATAGATTGATGCTTCTGAGAGACTTTATTTCTTTTTGTTTTTAAAAGATTTATTTATTTGATTGAAAGGCAGAGTTACAGAGAGGCAGAGGCAGAGAGAGAGCAAGGTCTTCCATCCACTGGTTCACTCTCCAGATGGCCGCAATGGCCGGAGCTGGGCCAATCTGAAGCCAGGAGCCAGGAGCTGCTTTTGGATCTCCCATGCAGGTGCAGGGGGCCAAGTTCTTGGGCCATCTTCTACTGCTTTCCCAGGCCGTAGCAGAGAGCTGGATCAGAAGTGGAGCAGCTGGGACTGTATGGGATGCTGGCACCACATTGCTATACCACAGCGGTGGCCCTGAGACTTCATTTCTAATTTGACTTCTTCTATGTGTATTGTTCAGGCTCCTACTTACTTTGTTTTGTTTTTGCCTTTGTTTTTGTTACCCTGACTAAAATTCTGAGTCCGTTAATCCTCAAACTTGTCTTCAGTCAATTCACTGTCACTATCATTCTCAGTTCTCTCACTTCTTGGCTATGTGCAGTACCTGTCCCACCAGTTCCAGCCACATACCAGTTTCTTCCCATCCCTTGATTGATATACTATTCCTGGAGAAAAATATATAAGCATACTGATTGGAGGAAAAAATTCTGCTCAGTTAGATCCATCAACATGGATATGTAATCCTTTTACTGCTCTCAACTTTTCCCAGGCCAATCAGAGGTTTTACTTGGAGCACTGAATGTTTTTAACATTTCCCATCACAGTGTTTCTCAACTCAGCTCTCTTCCTGTACAGTGGTGTGGTGACTTTTACACTACCCTCAGGCTCAATCCTGCAAAGTTCTGCTCATCCACAACGTGGATGCCACCACCAAATAGTGAAACTTCCACTACTTTTTTGGGCTAATTTAGGTTTCTTCCCTTACCATTTCTTCAACCATTTATGTATTTGGCATGTCATCTATAATTATTTGTTTATATCTGTCTCCTACTGTTAGACCCCTGGTATCTATTCCCCTAACAGAACTCTCATTTCGTTCAAGGAAGCAACAGTCTTGTCTACAAATCTCTTTTCCCCAGCCTCTCTTGCCAACTAGATATGGACAAACATTTCTTTTAACTCTGTCCCCTCCCGAGAGCTAAGACTATTTTCACTACCTTTATATACAAGTATATTAGATCATTTCATCCAAACAGTGGTCCTCTGTGTTAGATAAAATTGTTCTTTACATTCTACGTATGATTAAACTGAGCTACAAAGAGATTAGGTAAATTGTTCAAGGTCTCTGCTAGTAAGTTGCAGATTTGAAATTCGAAGCAGAGAGACTAAAACTAGAACTGGTGCTCTTTTAACCACTATGCTTTGGATACCTTTCTACACCGAGTAACGCAGCATGCTAAGTAGTAGTAGTATAGGCAGCTAGAAGGTGCATTGATATTTGAATCCATTGTCAATCTGCTAAGGCAGAGAAAAACTAAAACAAACTAAAACAAAAAAACTAAAGCAAACAAAAAGTATCTGGTAATGGTAGTTCCTCCCTCTAAAAGTCAAATGTGTGTGTGATGTTGCTAAATATTTCAGAACACTGAGAAATATATAGAGGGTCAGTTTGGTCATGAAACACAAAATATTTCTTAATGTCTACATATGGGAGCCAGCACTGTAGGTGGCTGCTTTACCCACTACGCCACAGTGCCGGCCCCTGCATTATAGTTTTTAATCAAACCTTGAAGAACTACACACATTGACAATCTTTAACTTGATATTTTCCTATTTTTGGAGCTTAATGATAATAATTTATTAAAGGTATTTATCTGAAAGACAAGTGATAGAAAAAGAAAGGGAGAAACAGAGAGGAAGAAAACTTCTCCATCTGCTCATTTTCTCAAATGCCTGCAACAGCCAGGGCTGGACCAGGCTGGACCCAGAACATGGAACTAGATCTAGGTCCCCCAAACACCAGCACATGTTTAGACCAACTCTTATTTTGTATATTATTAAGAATAACAAATATCATAGTAAATATCATCTTTTCTCTATATTCTCTCTAGGCACTGTAGAAGCATATGCCACACTGATGTGTGAAGTAATATGGCGACCAAGTTACAGTTCTTCAGATAGGGGAGAATTCAATCTTCATGTCTCTGAAGGAAACACATCGAAACTGAAATGTGTTGCACATGTAATTGTTTCCCATGAATGTGACTTTTATTTTGAGGACTATAAATTGGTTGGATAAGTTTCTATAGTTGCATACATATATATTTATGTAAACACTCATAAAAACTGATTTTTCATGTAATAATTTACTAAATTGTCTTAGCTCCTTTATGTAGCCACTTGGCCATCATAAATGAAAACTTTGACCAAAAAAAAGTTATGCAATCTAGAATTAACTCAGAAATCCAAGAATTTTGTGCCAACAATATGATGTTGTGGTATGCTCCATAAATATGTAATAGCATCATAGAAGTCACTTGAAATTAAATTATTTCTTTCAAAGACATCAAAAAACTTTTTACCATACTCTACTGCATTGTTCATATTCTAGTAGTAATTAATAGTCAGTTATGAAGTGGATCATGTAATTTACAAAAAAATAGTTTTTTATTTTAATTTTATTTAAGGTCTACAAACTTCATGTATTTCATATATACAGATTTAAGAACATAGTGATACTTCCACTCTACCCTCCCTCCTGCCCATGCTACCAACCTTCTTCCTTCTATCTCTCTTATTTCCTCTCAATTTTTACAATGATCTACTTTCAGTCTACTTTATACTCACTAGATTAACCCTATACTACATAAGGTGTTCAGAAATAGTAAGAAGAAAAACACTTCCTCAACACTAGAGACAAGGGCTATAAACAATCATTGAAGCCCAAAATGTCAATTTCACTCATATACATTACATTTTTTGGTACTCAGGGAAAACATAAGGTATTTGTCTTTTGTGTGACTGGCTTATTTCACTAAGTATAAATGTTTCCAGTTGCATCCATTTTGTTACAAAAGACAGGATTTCTTTCTTTTTTTTTTTTCTTTTTTTTTTTTTTTTTTTGCTGAGTGGTATTCCATAGTGTGTGTACATATATGTGTATATATATATATCATAATTTTTAAGATTTATTTATTTATTTGAAAGGCAGAGTTACAGAGAAGCAGAGAGAGAGACAGGCCTTCCGTCGGCTGGTTCACTCCACAAATGCCCACAATGGCTGAGCTGTGCCTATCCTAAGCCAGGGACAGGGCCCAAAGACTTGGCCCATCTTCTACTGCTTTCCCACGCATGGCAGAAAGCTGAATAAGTGGAGCCGTGGGAACTCAAACCAGAACCCATACGGGATGCTGGCAGAAAGCTGAATAAGTGGAGCCGTGGGAACTCAAACCAGAACCCATATGGGATGCTGGCACTGCAGATGGCAGCTTTACCTACTATGCCACAGTACAGGCCCCTGCCATAATTTCTTTATCCAGTCATCTGTTGGTGGACATCCGGCTTGATTCCATATCTTAGCTTTTGTGAATTGAGCTGCAATAAATATGGGGGTACAGATAACACTTTCAGATGCTGATTTCATTTCCCTTGGTAAATTCCCAGGAATGCGATGGCTGGGTCATATGGTATATCTATTTTAGCTTTTTGAAGTATCTCCCTTCTGTCTTCTACAAGCATTTTATACATCCTCTAATTCACATGTAATTATTATACACATTTATGGGATACAGCATGATATTTTAAGATGTTTATACAGCATGTACTGATCAAATTATTGTAACTAGCACTAGCATTCCCATCCCATCATTTCCTTAAGTTTGAGTTTCAAGATCCTCTCTCCTAGTTCTTCATAAGCTATGTAGTGGGCTATTATGAAGTATTGTAACCCCACTATGCTATGGAACACTAGAACATAGTTCTTCCATTTAACTGTCTTTTAGTATCCATTTTCCAACCTTCCTCTATATCCTTTCTTCTCATCCTTATTCACCTCTAGTAATAGCTTAAGTTTTTTTTTTTAATCAAAACCAAAGTATAAAAACCTGTGGAATTTGTTTTGCATGTTGCAACATATTGAATGCATAATATAGGAGGATTATAATTTTTATTTCATTTTATTTCTGTAACCATATATTTGGTTATTTTATATGTAATATATGTGTAATTAAAATAATTCAGCTTTGTTACCAAAACAGACATTTTGTTTAAAATTATGTCAACTGCATTTTCCCCTTTCCTCCTGTAATTATTAGGTTGGTCCCACCAAGGTTACGTTTTTGGAGCCAAGGATACTCTTCAACAACTGCCCTCAAGGTTTAACAACTTGGAGGAAAGCCATTCTTCATAATGTAGGGCAAAATCATGGTTATTTCAAGGTAATACAAAATGTTGGTCATTTATTACTTTGATCAGATCACATTATGTTTAAATAAGTCTTTGTGCCATGAATCCATGAAATTAATATTTTACTCCCCATAAATGGACTCTTGCTAATTTTTAGATATTTCATATGAGAATTTCCTGAATGCTGTTAATCCAATATGGGCTTTTTAATTTTGCCTAAGAATTGTGTCTCTCATTCCCTTCTTTACTTGGCCTCTCCCTCACTTCTCTTCCTACCTTTTTTTCCTTCTGTTATTTGATTTTATTGAAGAACAGGGTGCTTGAAAAAGTTTGAAATTTATATTATTAATTAAAGTTACACATCATATTTATTACATACTTTTGCTTTCTCTTAACTTCACTCTACAATCAGTACTGTTATGTTAGCAACTGGGACCTACATCAAAGCTATTGCAAAGGTAGTCTGTGAGTATTTATAGTTGTTGCTCTTAACTTGAGGGAGGGGCAAAGTGGTCACAGAGTTTTTTTTCACTGAAAAATATATTAAGATGTCTCCTCCAGTGATGATATTATGAGGATATTTCAAAAAGTTTATGGAAAATAGAATTGAAAGATAATTTATTTTGATGTAAAAAAATTGTAATCCACGCATAGTTTTCTCACAATAAACATTTTCCATGAACTATGTGAAGAGTACTTGAAGAGGTTAGTGTTTCGGATCTTTCATTCAAACTTTCGATTATCATGTCTTTTGTGCCATATCAATTCTGGCCAACACAAGGATATGCGTAGACCCTCTTGTAGTATACATCTTCATAATTAGTTCTGACTTAGATCGTCTAACTATTCCCATAATTCCCAAAATTATCTTGATGAATTTCTTATTACATTATTCTGGTTTAAATCATGATAAATAGGCCTAAATTGGTTTTTGACAAACCATACCATAAATCCTTGGTAATTTACTTATAAATTTTTTGAAGATTAAATCAACATCTTTAATGTTAGGCTTTCTATCATGGATTTCATAAAGAAGAGATTACTATATCATACTGCTTCGCACTAACTTTGCTTTCAGTTTTAGGATCAAGGAAAGACAAAAATGTCAAACTAGGATGTTGTCATCTTCTTTAACAGTTACATCTCATCCTTGTAAATTTTACAGTTTTGCAAACATTCCAGATAATATATTTCATCATTCTATTTGAACTGGAAGGTGCTACTACTGAAAGTTCTCTTTGGTGAATTTGGATTATAATTCCTAGTTGTAGCTCAAACTATTTTTGTGTCTAGTGTTTTCAAACCCTATTACAATACTGTCTCATGTCCTGTGCCTAGGATCCTCTCTCTAGTAAATAGTGTCTAAGATTTCCTATGAAATCTTTGAAACAGCAATTTAAGGATAATGTAGCATTTCTGCAAATTTTCAATTACAGGTTTGTGACCAGAGTATTTTGCCTACCATTAATATTGTTCCAGCAGAAGGAATAATTCCATTTGGGGGAATAACTATTCTCAATATTTCCTGTACACCCATTACAGCAGAAAAATTTGATACAAGAGCAAAGGTATATCTATACATATGTGTTTTTATACCTTATATATCTCTAGGTGGTTTATTTGATTGCTTAAAATATTTATAATAGCAGATATACTACCATAAAATCTTCATATGATTATTCTTAGAAAACTTGTTTTAATTATTTTTTCAGTTGACGATAGCATTTAAAGTTATGATACAAAAGAGTAATTTTTAAAATTTCTACTGTTTTCTGAAAATTTAAGTAACTCTGAAGATGTATAGTTTGTGGAGGTCTAAAAAGAAGCAATCTTATACATATTATCTAATATAAAATTGAGTAGCAGAACTTGAAGTATATTTGCAGAAAATATTTTTAAGTATTTATTTATTTGAAAGGCAGAGTGACAGGGGAGAGAGAGAGAGATAGATCTTCTACACATTACTACCCCAAATGCCTGTAGCATCCAGGGCGACCAGGCTGAAGCCAGGATCCCAGAATGCCATCCAGATGTCCCACATGGGTGGCAGGGTCACAAGTACTTGGACCATCATCCACTGCCTTCCCAGGCCCATTAGCAGGAAGATGGATCAGAAGTGCAGCAGCCTGGAATTAAAACCACACTCTAATATGGGATGTGAATATCCCAAGTGGCAATTTATCCTGCTGTGCCACAACACCCACCTGAACACTCAGTTTTATTAGGAGTATCAATTCTGCAAAATAATAAATGTGATGCCAACTTCTGGAGTAACTCTTTTACATTTATATGTTCTTATGTTTTAAATTGTATGGTATTTCAGCAATACATTATTTCATTTTAATGTGATTTCTACAAAATTTTATATTTCTCCTAAATAAGGTTGCTATCCGCCATGCAAATGTCATAGATCTTAGGATTGGTGGATCTGTGGAGATTCCTGATGTTGAAATCAGTCCTGTGAGTGTATTACCTATTTCTGTGGTCAATTTATGAATGTGGTAACTTTTATTTGTTAATATGTTCCTAATCAGCCCATTTACGTTTAGGGATATTTTACTACATTTAAATTGATATATATATATATGTATATATAAAACTATGTATACATTTGTACATGTATATACATGTAAGTATATATGTAAGTGATGAAACAGAATATTGAATGAAGGTTTAAGAATTAACCAATTTTTTTTCTTCATAATATTTGTTGAACTCTTTACTTAGTGTAGTATTAATCTAATGAGTATAAGGTAATAGAAAATAGATCTTTGTAAAAATTAAGAAAGGAAATATGAGAGGGAGAAGGAGGAAGAAGGGTTGGAGCATGGGTGGGAGGGAAGGTAGGGTGGGGTGTATAACTATGTTCGTGAATCTATATATATGAAATCCGTGCAGTTCGTATATCTTAAATAAAATTTTTAAAAAGCCTATGCCATGCAGTTACAACGTTCAGCCTTCAAAATGATAAGCTAAGAAAACCTATCTTGCTTAAAAGAAAAAAAATTCACCACTGAACTAAAGTATACACAGCATTAAAGTCGCCTTCATATTTCGTCATGATCGTATCCATCACTAGACATAATTGCTTGCCTATAATGACACCATATATGTATGAATCTTTTAATCCATTATTATTTAGTTTAGTTTTTTTGGGTTTTTGAGCTTTTTTCTTTTTGTTTAAGATTTATTTATTTGAAAGGCAGACTTACAGAGAGGCTGAAGCAGAGAGAGAGAGAGAGAGAGAGAGAGAGAGAGTCTTCCATCCGCTATCCGCTGGTTCACTCCCCAGGTGGCTACAACGGCCAGAGCTGTGCCTATCCAAAGCCAGGAGATTCTACCGGGTCTTCCATGTGGGTACAGGGGCCCAATGACTTGGGCCATCTTCTACTGCTTTCCCAGGCCAAGGCAGAGAGCTAGATCAGAAGAGGAGCAGACAGGACTTGAACCGGCGCTCATATGGGGTGCCAGCACTGCATGTGGCAGCTTTACCTGCTATGCCAGTGCACTGGCCCCCATTTTTGAGCTTTTTAAAAATAATTTATTTATTTGAAAGACAGAGTTAGAGAGAGAGAGGAACTTCCATCTGCTGGCTCACTGCCCAAATGGCCGCAATAGCTGGAACTAAGCTGATCTGAAGCCAGGAGCCAGGAGCTTCTTCCGTGTCTCCCACATGGGCGCAGGGGCCCAAGGACTTGGGCATCTTCCACTGCTTTCCCAGGTCACAGCAGAGAGCTGGATCGGAAGTGGAGCAGCTGGGACTCAAAAGGTGCCATATGGGAAGCAGGCACTGCAGGCGGCGGCTTTACGGGCTACGCCACAGCGCCGGCCCCCATTTTTGAACTTTATAACAAAGACCTACTGTTTGTGTGGTGAGTTACTTTTAATTAAATATTGTGTTTCAACATTCACGTAAGATGCTTGTAACTGCATTTTATTCATTAACACTGCTGCATAATACTTCTTTGTGTAGACATACTATGTATATAACTCATTGTGCTGTTCATGCAGGTGTTTCTTTTTGTTAATGCAAATACGGTCGCTGTGACCATTCACATTCATATTTTCTGAGGTACATATACAAGAGTCTCTCCAGGAGTGGACCTCTTGAGGTCTGAGTATGTACATATTGACTTCACAAGATAATTTCATTTTTTAAAAGATTTCTTTATTTATTTGAAAAGTGGAGTTATAGACAGAAGGAGCGGCAGAGAGAGAGGTCTTCCATCCACTGGTTCACTGCCTGAATGGCTGAAAAGGCAGGAGCTGGGCCATTCCGAAGCCAGGAGCCAGGAGCTTCTTCTGGGTCTCTCACATGAGTGCAGGGCCCCAAGCACTTGGGCCATCCTCTACTGCTTTCCTAGGCCATAAGTAGAAAGCTGGATAGGAAGAAGAGCAGCAAGGACGCGAACTGGAGCCCATATGGGATGCCAGCACTAGAAGCGGAAATTTAAATTACTATGCCACAGTGCCGGCCCCCACAAGATATTTTCTAAAATTCACTTTCAAGATTCCATTGCTCTACAAGTTGCATTATTAGATTTTAATTTTTGCCAGTCTGTTGAGTATAAAATGTTATCTCGCTGTGGTTTTGATTTCCATTTGCTAAATTATAGTCACATTTATTTTTTGAATTACTGTCTGTACACTGCTAAAATTTTGTTCTACAATTGGTAGAGTGCACATACACACACACACACACACACACACAATTTTTTTTTTCTGGTCAGAGGTTCAGGAATTAGATCTGGTGTCATCTGCCCAAAGAAACTGTTCTTGATTCTTTCCCTGATACCCTGTCACATGCTTCTCTATTGTGACATTTATAGGATGTTCTGAACATCTTATAGTATGGGAAAATCTCTAATATAATACATGCCAGATTATTTTTGGATTATTTACTTCTTTTTAGATTTAAAGACAGACCACAGTGTGGGAGAGAGAAACAGAAAGAGGGAGAAGGATAAGGACAGGGACAGGGACAGGAAGAGGGAGAGGGGGAGGGGGAGGGAGAGAAGGAAGGAGAAGGAGAGTCTGTCTGCTGATTTACTCCCCAAATACCTGCAATAGCCATGGTTAGGCCAGTCCGAAGCCAGGAATCTGGAACTCCATCTGGATCTCCCATGAGCCGTAAGTAATCAGGTACATGAACCATCATCTGCTACTCCTCAGTGTGTATGTTATTAGGAAGCTGAAATTAGAAGTGGAGCAGGGACTGGAACCCAAACTCTCTGACATGACAGCTTGTGTCCTCAGTGGCATCTTAGCCACTGCACCACAACACCTGCCGCTACCTAAAATTTCATTTTTTTTCTCCCACTACTATTTAAGCGCCTAACTCCATTCTAGTGCTGAACTAAGTTGAGAAAAATTAGATGATAAAGGTTCAATGACCATCTCAGACAGGGCCTCCTGTTAGTTTTGATTTTTTTATTGTTAAAAGAAATTTATTAATGCATTAGATTCTCAGGGTCACAGGAAATGCATGATAATTGCTATGACACAATTCTCATGAATTCTCATGTTAATGTAATATTAATGCAAAGAGAACAGATTCAATGTAGTTCATAGATATAATTTTAAGAATATACTGATACTTCCTTTCCTCTCCTTCTTTTTTTAATTTTTGAGATAGCATATTTTACATTTACATTATAGTCAAAGGCTTAATGCCTCACTAAATAAAGAGTTCACCAAAATTCTAGGGTCTGGTTGTAAGCTATAATTTTCTAACATCTCTTTTATTCCATGATGAATGTTAAATCCAAATAGACTGACAAATAATAAGCTAGCTTGTCCCAGGCTATGGTGATTTCTGCAGATTAAATGTTAGTTTCCAGAGCGCATTTTCCCCCCATTGCTGTAGTGTCAGTGTACTTCTTTGAAAAATATAAGACAATATTGAGACATTTTTTTCACTGTTACCTCATTCTAAAGTCATTTGGGGAATGCTTTGCGTGTTATGGTATAACTGCATAATTTAAAGTATTTTGTGTTATATGTTTATCAGTATGCACTTATGTTGGATTTTAGCTGTAGCTGACTTTTAAAAATCATGTCTAGCATCAACAAATATTTTTGGTAATATGTTAACTAAGTGTACGGTATGGGCTATGGCATTGACTATGTGATTTAATGACAATATGGCATTTTATCCAATTGAACATATATGCAAGGCCAGATTGAGAGTGGTTTAAAAAAAGTATTTCAAGAAGCTGGGTGATGTGTCATATCTAATCAGTTCCTGATTTTTGTTATATATGTACAAAGAATTGAGTTTTCATTACCCATTTTAGATTTGATAAACTTTATGTATAGAAATAGATTCATATTTAAATGAAATAAAAGCCAGTTCACATTAATATAGTATATTCCTCAATATTAGAATACTATTGCCTCAATCTCTTTTTAATGTTATATGTAATTCTTTTGCTAAGGAACTGTAGGCTATCTATAGTTACTCTACCACAGAGAGGAAACTTTCTTTTTCAGGATTTATTTTATTTATTTTAAATGCAGAGTTACAGAGAGAGGGAGAGGCAGAGAGATCTTCCATCCATTGATTCACTCCCCAAGTGGTCACTAGGGCTGGGGCTGGACCAGACAGAAGCCAGTAGCCAAGAGCTTCTTCCCGTTCTCCCACCTGTGTGCAGGAGCCCAAGCACTAGGACCATCTTGTGCTGCTTTCTCAGGCACATTAGCAGGGAGCTGGATGGGAAGTGAACAGCTGGGATTCAAACTGGTGCACATATGGGATACCAGCATCACAGTTATAGGCTTTCTCCCAATAGGCTGCAAAGCCAACTCCCAACACAGAGAGGAATCTTATGGAATTTTGTGGTCTAGATACGTGCCTAGCTTGTGAATTAAAGCTCAAATACATTTCTTATATATGAGCATATTTCAAAGTATTCATAGACAAATGTAATTAAAAGGCAATGCAAATTTTCCATGAACATTTTGAAGACCCCTAATATTGAATGTAGTTTTCATATCGATGCTAGGGATAGGAAAATGAATGAAGCTTAAGATTCAGTAGTAGAAATATATATAAACAAATGGACTATGCGATACCACAGTGTCATTAATTGTGGTTGATCTAACTAACGTTTGTTGGATACATGATATAAGGTCAAGTTGGGGGTAGGCATTTGGCACAGAGATTATAATGTTGTTTGGGACACCTACATGTCCTGTAAGAGTGCCTGGATTTGAGTCTCAACTCTGTTCCTCATTCCAGCTTCTTGCAAATGCTTTCCCTATGAGACAGCTGATGATGGCTTGAGTAATTGGAACTCTGCAACCATGTGGGAGACTTTGATTGCGTTTCCAGATCTCGGCTTTGGCCTGGCGCAGCCCTAGCTGTTGCAGGCATTTGGGAAGTCAATCAGTGGATAGAAGATCTGTCTGTGTCTGTCCTTCTCTGCTCTGCTGTGTGTGTGTGTGTGTGTGTGTGTCTATCTTCCTTTTATTTTTTAAAATAATTTGTTTATTTACTTAAAAGAGTTACAGAGAGGCAGAGGCAGAGAGAGAAACATTTTCCATCTGCTGGTTCACTCCCCAATTGGCCACAGTGGCTGGAGCTGCGCCAATCCAAAGCCAGGAGTCAGGAGCTTCTTCTGGGTCTCTCATGTGCGTCTGGGGCCCAAGCACTTGGGCCATCCTCCACTGCCTTCCCAGCCACAGCAGAGAGCTGGATGAGAAGAAAAGCAGCTGGGATTCAAACTGATGTCCATATGGGATGCTGGCACTGCAAGAGGCAACTTTACCCCCTACACCACAATCTTAGTCCCATCTATATTCCTTTTAAATAAACATGAAAAAAATTAAAGTTAAAAATTTAAAAAGTGATGATTACAAATTAGAGCCTACACAGAAGAGGGAAGCATCAGCTACTGGTTGGAAATGACAGATCACACAGTTTGCTGGTATATTAAGAGATAGGGTGAGAACAGAGCTAGTTGAGACTGAATCATATCACAGGGGAAGGTCATGGTGAACTTTATGAGCTATGCCTTTGAGCTTATACATTGTACTGTATGATACCATATTTGACAGGGAACCATCAAATTTTAAGACAGGAAGTGATATGGTCGGATTCTTAATTAGTTTAGTTGTATCTTAGATAGGAGGAGAGAAATTACATGGAAAGTTGTGAGTTACTAATTTCATATGGTAACATCATTTAGGAGGTGACAGTTTCAGGATTAATGGAATTTGGTTACTGATACATATGGGAGGTGGGGGAGAGGAAGGAAATGTGATTAATTTCCATAGAGTTCTAATTTGAGTTAATAATTTTCTTGATAAAAATAGAAATGATTTTAGTTTATATTTTTTCAAAAATACTCTAATTTCTAATTATTATTTGTCTTTTAATGTTAGGATATGTTTAACTTCAATGGCACCTATGCTGGTTCTACCCAAATTATTCCATTTGTAGTAAAAAATAAAGGTATGACACCTGCCACAGTGGAATTCAGTTTAGAAAACATCCAGTATTTTTCAATTACTCTTAAAGATAAAGCAGGTATTTATTTTATACTATTATGATATTTATGTAAAAATAGTTCTAAATTTCTCTAAGGTATAATTCTTAAATATAATTTGATAAAGACAATTATTTTTTAAAGATTTATTTATTTGAAAATCAGAGTTAGAGAAAAAAAAATTCCATCCATTGGTTCACTCCTCAGGTGGCTGTCAATTATTTTTAAATATTTCGAATGACTCAGTGCATGTTTTTCCTATCTTCTGTAAGTACTCATGGTTTTACTTCTAGAAACTCCTCAGTTTGAGTGTCAGAACAACTTGTTAATACATGATATATATCCATGCTTATCAGTTGGTTTAAAGTAGTATATTAAGCATGCTATGCCTAAGTAGACACTATGTATGAAAATGAAATTGATAATTACTGGTTTTATTCACTCAATAATTTTACATAATGTCTTTGGGGAGCTCTATATGTTTACCCATGTGTTAGGTATTTTTATGTTTAATTAGATGGAAAGAAAAAATGCATTTTATAAGTGAATTTTATCTTTTTACTCCAGGGGCTGGTAAACTAAGTTCTTTGGACACAATTTAGTCCAATAGCCATTTCTATAAATTTTTATTAGAACACACACTGATTTATTTGTGCATTGCTTACGACTAACTTCAAACTATAATGGCAATTGAATGGTTGTATAGAAACATACGCCTCACAAAGCCCAAAATATTTACTCTCTGAAACCAAAAGTTTCCCAATATTTGTTTTATTCATTTCTTTTTCAGTGAGTATTGATTGAATCTCAATTACAAGCTAGATACTACCCTTTGATTCTGTAAAGATAAAAGATATTTTACATGTCGTCAAGAAGTGAGCTGTAAATTTGTCAGTTAGAATCTCAGTAGTACACAGAAAACTCACCCAGAGGGTTTAGCTGAAGAGAGTTTAATATAGGAATCATCTATGGAGGTTGGGGCAGGTTTGCTGGTGAATTCCCTGATGGAATTCAACCAGAGGAAGAAGAGCAAGAACTAACAGAACACAGAAAGATGGCTTTTGGATCTAGGTGGTGTGCAGAAACCACTCATAACAGTAGGAGAGCGCAACAAAGAACTAAGCTATTCTATACAATGTGATAGATACCACAAGCCAAGTCCATGTAAGAGGCTAAGGGAACATATGCAAAGAAAAACTAACCCAGACTCCCAGACTTAGTAAAAAAAAAAAAAAAAAAAAAAAAAAAAAAAAAAAAAAAAAAAAAGGAACCATTTCTTGGAGATGATGAATGATGATTCCAAACCAAACATTGAAAATTGGAGGGGAGATACATAAGCAAAGAATGTGTCGCTCCCCGTCTTCATGGAGGAACGACACAGGACCCTGCGCTGTTCCTTTGTCTGCTCGGCCCTCCCCGGGTTTGCTGCTGGTTCCCGGGTTGGCTACCGACCCTTCCACCTCCGTGGAAGGGCGGTTCCCCCTAGCCACTTTCCCCACTTCCGCGGGGGAGCGGCATACCGCCGGCCGGCTCTCTCGGGGGGTGCAGAGGTGTTCCTTCAGATAGATGTTCCCCTTAGATGTTCCTGGTGCATGTTGTCTCTCTCCTCCTTTATAGTCCTCTTCCGCCAATCCCAACTCTGCTACCCACACGCCGAGCACGCTGCTCTCCTCCAATCAGGAGCAGGTCCCACAGTTTATTGGTTGAACTGGAGGCAGCTGTGTAGAAGCTGTTTCTCCCTTCTCAGTGCCATATTGTGGGAGAGCAGATGCATAGAATAAGTCTTAATTCCAGTAACTTAGTCTAGTCCGAGTTGCTCCCCACAGAATGTTTGTGTGAAAGAATGCAGGTGAAGTAGTTCAGGATACACAGAGTAGAAACAGGAATGGAAGAGCAAGTGCTACCCATATTATCAAGGGCCTCTTGTTGACTTTTATCCCGAAGATTAGGCAGCACTATTGCAGGAGTTATTATATTCAGGCATTGGCATGTTTAGGTCTGCACTACACTAATTTTCTTTATGACATAGAATTGAGAATGAGTTAGGGTGGGTGGGTGAGCACAACCAGAGACGGACCAATTAGATATTGTAGTCATACAGGTGAGAAGGATCCAGGCAATGATGCTGGAGATGGGAAGGAAGAGAGTACACGTATGGTACTGAGAAAATAGCAGTGTTCTGGCTTGGTCACAGGTGTTAGGGAACAGAAGGAAATCTCTAGTCATTTCTGGTTTGGTTCTAAGAAATACATGACTGGAGATACAATTCACAGTTGATGAATCGCAGGAGAATTTGATTGGGCAGGCATGTTGTATTTGAGAAGCCTGTACAACAGCCCGGGAAAGATAATAGTAGTCAGTTGGAAATAATATGGAATCTATAGTCACTTTATAAGAATTCTAGATATTGAATATTTTTTAGCTTTAACACTCTACACTGACAGCCCCATATTACTTTCATGCATCTCGGTCAGTGGATCACTGACTCTTCTTAGTTATTCTGAAGAGCTACTCTACAAAGTGCCTGTCTTTCCTCCATTCGGCCTTTACACTGAAGCCTCAAGCCTTCCCTGTAGGACACTGCATCAACCTTTGAAATGCTTTCCCCGTCTCCAAGTCTTTTTCTTTCTTTCTTTTCTTTTTTATTTTGGTCATACCTATTCCAGAGCGTAGTCTTATTAAACCAAAGATCGAGCACATCTACTTAAAAAGCTCCGCTGAGTCCCTATTACCAATAGCAGTGTTGCTCAGCCACAGGCTGCTGAAACAGTCTTGGTGGTGCACAAGTTGATTGTGATAATTATTAAAAATTTGCAATAAAGTATATTCTTAGAATATCCTTAGAAGTTCACTTATTATTACAAATATTTAAAGATACAAATGGTATTCTGACAACTCAGTTTTTAAAATGATCATTTCAGGATTGTTTGATAAAGTAACTTACAGGAGAGAAAATGATGAGAAATAATTGAGTATGAACCTACCTTCTTATTCCAGTCACTTCTGCCATTATAGACACCATAGGCTGCCTGTGCTGGAGCTGTATGGTGTTATGCATTTTCTTCCAATAGCACCGGGCTTCTCTTGTAGAATGGCTCATGCTTTTGTCTCTGCATCCCGAGATCCCTCACTTTTATAAACTAGCTCCAGTCTCTGAGTTCTATGAGGCATGAGTTCCATCTCTACTCTTGTATATCAGTTGTTTTGTGCCTTTGCTCCCTTAGGATATTGTGTAAGTCTTATCACAGATAGAACCAAATCTAGCCTGTTATCAAAGGGATCTTTGTACATGTTTGTTGTTCTGATAGACTGTATGCTCATGAGGTCAAGGATCACATTTATAACACTTGTTTTCTACTAGAGTTGTCTGATTTAATAATGTACACATTATAGGTACTCAGGAAATAGTTGTTGAAGCTATAGTGGATTGCTGAATTTCATAAGCTGCAAGTTTATATGTATTGCAAATTTATGAAGATTGGTTATTTTATTATATTTTCTATATTTTTAGATATATATCCATTCTAGATAGATATTCTTTACTGTATGTTTTTATCATTTCCCACACTACAAACAGGGCATGTACCAGTACATAGGCAATAAATCTTGTTGTTTTATGGTTTTCCCATCATACCAAGGGTGAGTGAAATAAGTGGGACAAATGAAGTTGTTGAAATTCATTTCTAACAAAGGAAATTGAAATGACTAATATTCACTGGATTAATCAGAAAAACTTAGGGGGAAAATAAGATCATTAGAATTGTTTAGATGTGAACAAAGTTTCCACTGTAACATGCATTTAGTCGTTCAGGAATTTGTTTAACAAGTTTAAGTTTTATAATTTTTGGCTTTGAAATTTGCATCACTGTAGGACAACAAGTGGTATTTGTCCCTTTGGGATTGGCTTATTTCACTCAACATAATGTTTTCCAAATTCCTAACAGGGATCACTTTTCAGTTAAAATTTAAACACCTAAGAATAATTGTGTGTTAATTACAGAGTTCAACCAATGGTACTAGAACAAAAGAAAATACTAAAATGGATAAAGTATTACATTGTACATCAACCGTCAGGACAAGAGCTGATCAAGTCACTGAGGACAATTGTTTATGAATCTTTGCCTAATGCCTTTATTCCTGGAGTGGTTCCTTTCTGTCAAGATTTTTTTCTTGTACAAAGAAATGGGATTTCTCTTTTTAAAATTAACTATATTGTTTTTAATAAGCTAGTTTTTGAAATCTATTTCACATTTGGAAACAAATAGTTAATAATATATGCTTCAAAAATGCTGAGAATAAATGTCAAAAACGCATTACAGAAAACAATGGACAAATGTGGGGTGATGAATTTGTGTTTTTTTCTTTGTGGGCTATTTGATGCATCAGAGAGAATCTGAGGCTCCCTTGTTCCAAACTTTCTGGAAGGAGAGCCTCCTGGGTGTTCTGGGACTTGTGATTCAGCAATGCCTTGCTGTTCTCCTTTATTCTTTTCCATATGCATGTGACTATTACTAAGATATGCTTGGTGAACTTTGAAACTTTTTTGTTGTTGTTTTTAGGATATATATATTGTTTCTGATTGGCTAATTAAATATGTTTTTTTCCATATCTGGATATCAGTTTTACTGATTAAAATCTTGATATTATGAGTGATTCTTTACCAAACTGATGCAATTCTTCCCAACTATTTCAGTAATTACTTGTTAGTGTTGATGCAGTTTTTTAAAGTTCACATTTCTGTGCTGAATAATGGCACTGTAGATATTGTCCGGCAGTATTTCATCTATAGCTTTTTCCTGTCTTTTAGGGAAATTTACAAATGCTACAGCTCCTTATTTATATTCTTTGGAATTAGAGGAAAATTCATCTGTGGAATGTGAGATGATATTTTCTCCTGAAGTAGTAAGTTCAGCTTTTTATTTTACTCATTTCCTGGAAAGTAGCAGAATACCTAACCAAGAAACTGTCAAGGATTACCTAAGTTCTGCTTATAATGGATCTTTTTCTGACTTGTGTGCATGCTGGGGAATATCCTGTAGTTTAGTGAAATGATTGCTAGTGTGCCTGGCTTGTGCTTGTAGAGTGCTTGTAGGAGGTGCGTAGGACAGACAAAAGGGATCGATGGTTGTATGGCCTTTCACTTGATCTCTAAAAAATTTAAGATATGACATGTTGTGAAGAAGATAAAAATTTAGGCTGATTAAAATAATCACATATATTTGAGCTAACATGTGCTTCTCCTCCTCCCCCTCCTCCTCTTTCTTCTTCTTCTGATTGGTGTATGGTGTACGATTAATACTCTTGGAATCACTACCCAAAATTACCAAAGACATGTTATGAGGATCTAAGAGGGGTTCCTCTGTTGCTGGTTGCTTTTATTGTTCCCCTTGATGTCTAGTAATTTTATTTAAAAAAAAAAAACCAGCAAAATGAGAAACAAATGAACAAAATTAAAGAAACACTGTCTCCTGGAATGTGCTCACAAGAAAGGGGTGCAATTGGTCAAGCTTCAGGAGCCATCTCTGGGACAGAACTTGCCTCTGTTTACGCTATGAAAGGGCAGGTTGTTGCTGCCTTCTAAATAGGAATCAATTTTCTATTTAGCAATCAGTATAGAGTTCTTATTTCAAAACTTTTTATAAATCCAAGCATAGCTAGATTGATGACTTGTATGCTAAAAGTGTGGGATAAAATAGCTAAATGAAACTAATAACAAAGTAATACTGTACTGAATATTATAAAATATTTTTCTTCTTTCCTTTTTTTTTTTTTTCTGAGAGGCAGAGTGGACAGTGAGAGAGAGAGACAGAGAGAAAGGTCTTCCTTTACCATTGGTTCACCCTCGAATGGCTGCCATGGCTCGCGCGCTGCGGCCAGCGTACCGCGCTGATCCCATGACAGGAGCCAGGTGCTTCTCCTGGTCTCCCATGGGGTGCAGGGCCCAAGCACTTGGGCCATCCTCCACTGCACTCCCTGGCCACAGCAGAGAGCTGGCCTGGAAGAGGGGCAACCGGGACAGAATCCGGCGCCCCGACTGGGACTAGAACCTGGTGTGCTGGTGCCGCTAGGTGGAGGATTAGCCTATTGAGCCACGGCGCCAACCATTATCAAATATTATCTCGAATAATCTATTTTTCCATAATGTTACTTTTACTGTGGATGAAATCTTGTTTTAGGAACAATCATACTTGTTCTTTTGCTTACAGTGGGGAAATTTATAAGGTTTGAGGACAAGAACAGATCCTAGAAAATGATACTGATTTTATCATTCTTCAGTACCTCATGTCACTTGGGAATATGGTTTATGGATTAGGACACTTATGACTCTCATGGAATGATGTTGCCTATAAACATTCATTCTTGTATCTTATCCAGGTTTAGACAAGTCCAATAGAAGATGCAGCAAATGCTACTTTTTTGAGATAAAAGTAAATGAAAATTCTTTTATCTTATACACAAAATTAAGTGTTCTCCCATGCATTCTGTGTTATTGTTTTCTATGGATTTGGTGTTATCTGCCTATGCTCATGAATAATTACATTTAGATAGATCCAGTTTAGCAAGGTTATCAATAAAGAAGACAGCATTTTTCACTTTTAGAAAATCATCTTAGGGCCGGCGCCGTGGCTCACTAGGCTAATCCTCCGCCTTGCGGCGCTGGACACCGGGTTCTAGTCCCGGTCGGGGTGCCAGATTCTGTCCCGGTTGCCCCTCTTCCAGGCCAGCTCTCTGCTGTGGCCAGGGAGTGCAGTGGAGGATGGCCCAAGTGCTTGGGCCCTGCACCCCATGGGAGACCAGGAGAAGCACCTGGCTCCTGCCATCGGATCAGCGCAGTGCGCCGGCCGCAGCTGCCATTGGAGGGTGAACCAACGGCAAAGGAAGACCTTTCTCTCTGTCTCTCTCTCTCACTGTCCACTCTGCCTGTCAAAAAAAAAATCATCTTAGGATTTTTTCTTTTGGCCTAACTTAGGTTATCAAATATTGTCAGAATAGAAAGATTATTTAAATTTTTGTTTTAACTTTTCAGTGAAGGATTTTTCAATGTATGAAATATTATGAAAATATAATATTTGATTAATTTAGTCTTCTATTTGTCCATCTAATTTAGACAAAAGCATAATTAACAAGGTGCTTTGAAGAATTTCAGAGGATGTTTTTAATTTTTATAGTATTCTAGTATCTTCCAAGAGCTACCCATCTCTCTCATACCTTATCTGCAAATTTTGTCAGCATCAACTTATATTTTAAGTATTAAAAATTTTATGTTATTTTATTTGAAAGGGAGAGAGGAAGGAGGTCCACTGGTTGACTCTTCAAATGCCCACAACATCTGGGGCTAGGCCAGGTAGAAGCCAGGATCCTAGAACTCAATCTGGGTCTCCCATGTGGCTGGCAGGGACCCAAGTATTGAGCCATCGCCTGCTGCTTCCCTAGGTGCCCATTAGCAGGAAGTTGGAACTGGAAGCAGAGCTGGGATTCAAATCAGCCACTCCAAGGTGGGGTGCAAGGATCTAGGGCAACTTTTTTTTTTGTAATATCTGTAACATAATATATATGTATATATTTACTTGAGAGGTAGAGTTACAGACAGAGAAAGGAGGAGAGAGAGAGAGAAAGATCTTCTATCTCCTGGTTAATTCCCCATATGGCTGCATTGGCCAGAGCTGAGCAGATCTGAAGCCAGGAGCCAGAAGCCAGAACCTTCTTCCAGGTCTCCCACACAGGTGCAGGGGCCCAAGCACTTGGGCCATCTTTAACTGCTTTCCCAGGCTGTCAGCAGTAAGCTAGATCTGAAGAGGAACAGCCAGGACACAAATGGTACCCATATGGAATGCTGGCACCACAAGTGGAAGCTTAGCTTACTGTGCCACAACACCAGCCCCTCCAGGCAGTTTCTTAATGTTTCAAAATCCAACTCCTAAAAACATAAATTCATCGATGTTTTCTTCCTGATTGCTAAGGTTTACTGTCATTTTTTTTTTTGACAGGCAGAGTTAGACAGTAGGAGAGAGAGAGACAGAGAGAAAGGTCTTCCTTCCATTGGTTCGCCCCCAAAATGGCCGCTACGGCCGGTGCACTGCGCTGATCCGAAGCCAGGAGCCAGGTGCTTCTCCTGGTCTCCCATGCGGGTGCAGGTCCCAAGCACTTGGACCATCCTCCACTGCACTCCCGGGCCACAGCAGAGAGCTGGACTAGAAGAGGAGCAACTGGGACAGAATCCGGCTCCCCAACTGGGACTAGAACCGGGCTGCTGGCGCTGCAGGTGGAGGATTAGCCAAGTGAGCAACAGAGCCGGCTACTGTCAGATTTAAATATAAAATTTAGAGGTGCAGAAAGAATAAATCCCACCCTAAATCCTAATACTTAAAATGACCACTGGTAAAATTTTGGTATATCTAGTTCTCTGCCTCTGTGCCTATATTACTACATTTGTAAGTTTACTGAAATATTTTATCAACTATTTTAATTCATATTTTTACTGATTATATTAATTAAAGTGTTATGGGCTATTTTTGTCTTGGTAGGTATTCCAAATACAATTTCATTTTTTATGGATAATGTATTTTTATAGCTGTGCTATGTCATGGTAACGTCACTAATCTCAATGTGCACTTTGTATTTTCCTCCTTTTGTTGTGAACTATAATACAAAAAATACAGTTGTAGATAAATTCTCTTACATTTAAATTAATAAATGTATTGTGGCTTCTTTTGTGACACTCTGTGGAATTTAGCTATATTGAGATAAATCTAAGACAACTCAGTTAAAAATGATTGTATCTGGATTTGTGTGGTGTCTGTATGTGTGTACATATATATGTGATGGTACAAGGAAGAGAATGTTTATTATTTAAAAATAAGCTTTATTATTTAAAAATAAGCTTTTCTTTTCAGACATGTATTCGGATAATTTAATTTTAAAAAACTCTAAATAAAAGGAACTAACTAAAGTAGTCCTTTTGAAATCGGACATGACCCCCTAAAATGTATACAAATAAATGGCCTTTTAGAGCTCCCCAGAAGTGCTATCTGGGGTGCCACATATGCTACCGGAATTTGGGGTGCCATACGATATCACCATGGGCTTATTACTAAACCCCCAATATCAATAAGCCCGAGAGGGTTCTTGCATAATATTTAGAGAAGAATTCTAAATACCGGCACAGACAAATGAGGCAGCATGGTACATTTTAAGCTTTTATTTAGTACAAGAGGTATCTAGGAAAGTGAGGGTTTAGTTCAGGATGGAGCGAGGGGAAAGTCTGGCAACTGGGGTAGCGTCCATACCACGCAGAGAGCAGGCCAAAGCCACGTGCAGCAGGCACCTCAAGCTGCTATCCACTGCCTATCACCAGCAGCAAAGCAGAGGCTGAGAGCCTTTTGGGACACTCCCTGCTTTTTATATATTTTCCACAGGGGAGTGGCTTGTGGCCAGGTGGACGCTCAGGTATGGTCAGGTAGAGCCTGATGTCACATGGGGCGTGGCGAAGGTATCAGGTAGGGCATGAAGTCACACAGGGGCGTGGTGAAGGCGTGGTCTTCCAGCTCACAAACCTAATCAATTTTAGCCTGTATGCCTGCCTACTTCACTTTTGTGACAAGTTAATAATTTGAATCATGAAGGTATGACATTCTGCAGAATGCCCTCATCTTTGAGGTACATAGAATTACGCAGACATGGACATAGATACATACTTTTAAATAAGGAAAAAGACCCTGTTTAGTGCAGTATCTTAAACCATAGATTTTTTTAACATGATTTTTAAAGATTTATTTATTTGAAAGGCAGAGTTACAGAGAGGCAGAGACAGAGAGAGAGACAGAGAGGTCTTCCATCCATTGGTTCACTCCCCAGATGGCCCCAATGGCCAGAGCTGTGCTGATCTAAACCAGGAGCCAAGAGCTTCTTCTGGGTCTCCCACTTGGTGCAGGGGACCAAGAACATGGGCCATCTTCTATTGCTTTCCCAGACCACAGCAGAGAGCTGGATCAGAAGTGGAGCAGCCAGAACTTGAACCGGCACCCATATGGGATGCCAGCACTTCAGGCAGTGGCCTTATCTGGTATGCCACAGCACTGACCCCAAGCCATAGATTTTATTTTATTTTATTTTATTTATTGACAAGCAGAGTTAGACAGTGAGAGAGAGAGAAAGGTCTTCCTTCCATTGGTTCACCCCCCCAAATGGTCGCTACAGCCAGCGCGCTGTGCTGATCCGAAGCCAGGAGCCAGGTGTTTCCTCCTGGTCTCCCTTGCAGGTGCAGGGCCCAAACACTTGGGCCATCCTCCCCTGGCTTCCCAGGCCACAGCAGAGAGCTAGACTGGAAGAGGAGCAACCGGGACAGAATCCGGCACCCCAACCGGGACTAGAACCTGGGCTGCCGGTGCCTCATGCAGAGGATTAGCCTAATGAGCCGCGGTGCTGGCCAAGCCATAGATTTTAAAATATGTTGACATATTGTTATCTTTCCTTAATAATTCTATATTATGATTTTGTATTTTCATATACAATGAAAATATATGTGAAAATGTTTTACTTAAGGGTTACTCAAAATTGGAAATATTTATAATCCAACTTAAATTTCTTACATTATTTTTTGGGAGAATGTATTTTTAATATGATATTTTTACTCCAGTTCACTATTTAGCAGTATCAACAATTAAAATCTTATTAATCTGTTCCTTAATGTTTAGACTGTGGCTCTTCTAGGGTTCTGTATTCTGATTACAAAAATAAAATATGTATATTTACAGTTCTATAGAGTGCCACACTTTGCTTAAAATTGTGAATCACTCCACATCAACTGGGTATTATAAACAGAGATTTACTTAGCCTATTGGAGTGTAATTCAGTCTAATAATGAGAATGGCATATAAAATCCTGCAGAGACAGCAACACCCTGTGAGAATTTGCTCCATAACTTTGTGCCAGAAAGGTAGATTTATTATCTGCTCTCTAGTCATTTCAAATGTCCTCCAGTGTATTTATAGCTAGGAGTAAGTTGTCGGTCTTTGTGTGCATATGAATATAAATAGACAATGAGTGCTGTCTTGGTTAACCCATGTAGCAGAAAAATGTGAAATCAGCAAAGCAAGATTAATTTATTCCTAGCTATAACCCTTCCCTTCTTACAGTATACCAGGTTTGAACACAATTGAAAGTGCATGTGGGCAATTGCACTTTTATTTGGCATCCTTGGCTGGACTCGTTCCTGTACTTTAAGTCATTCAAAAGCCTCCTTTCTGTGTGCACCATTCACATGTCTTCTTCCCCATTTATATTACTCATTAGCCTCATGTAGCTATTTACAGTTTAAATTAGCTAAAGGGATTTTTTAAAAAATATATTTTCTCCATGATAATATATCACTTGATCTTAGCCAAAAGGCCAAGAAGCGATCATCATCATAACACTTATGTTTCAAGTTCTCGACATCCTCATGTGGCTACTGTAGAAGTCAGAACATTTCTAATATCACAGAGAGCTGCTTTGCATGGGACTGTGTGGCTCTTTCCCTATTATTACCCCTACTTTCCCACTGCTAGGGACCACGTTCTGCCCTGCGACACATGCTGGCTGATTTTCAGTGGCTAAGTTGCTGTGCAGCCGGCTGATGCTATTATCTTTGTTGCTTTACATTTGGCCTGTAGTTCTTAAATATGAGGGAGAATTGTTCTCACTGTCTTTTTTTCTACCCATCTTTGTCTGCCTTTGAGGATAGGCAACCCTTTGGATAAATGTTTCATGATGGTTATTGAGTACTTTCAATCATTCTCACAGGAAGCTAAGAATAATCCTGTAAGGATTAAAAGAGAGGAAATTTGAATGACAGCTGTTTCTTTTTGATTAATAAGCATTTTTGTCTACTAGCCCTGCCATGGCGACTGAAATACTTTGCTCACTAGAATAGCTTCTTTCACATTGACTTTGAATGACAGTATCTGGGAAAGTGCTCAGGCTAACAGATACCACAAAACTTTCAAAGTTTTGTTTCTTCATTGGATATTTCAGTAGTTTCCATTAACGATAGGCTAATCCTTTCTCTGTGTTTATTGGTTAGTTTTTGTGGTAAGGTTAATCTTGTATTCCTACAATTTTGCTAAGGTGATAAATCTTCCATGGGGAAGAATTCATTGAAACTTAATTTTTCATTTTGTGTAATCATAGAGATTACTTGGGTGAATACACTTTTTATGCAAATTGTGAGAATGTGAGTTAAGAAAAGTCAAATGCAGGGCCAGCACTATGGCATAGTGGGTAAAGCTGCCTCCTGCATCCCATGTGGGCTCCGGTTCAACTCCCAGCTGCTCCACTCCTGATGCAGCTCTTTGCTATGGCCTTGGAAAGCAGTGGAAGATGGCCCAAGTTCTTGGACCCCTGCACCTGGGTGGGAGACCCAGAAGAAGCTCCTGCTCCTGGCTTCAGATCAGCACAGCTCTGGCCATGGTGGCCATTTGGGGAGTAAACCAGGGGGTTGAAGACATCTTCTCTCTCTCTCTCTCTCTGCCTCTACCTCTCTGTAACTCTGTCTTTCAAATAAAATAAATAATTTTTTCTAAAAAAAAGTCAAATTCAGTATGAATTCCCACATATACACAATTAAAAATTAACTTTCAACCTTGTGAATTCAGCACAGTGTTTGAGAAAATATGTATGATTCAGAAGAGAGAAAGGATTCTTAGAAAAGTTTTAAATAAGAAACAGTTAAGGGATGAAATTAGTACATTGAATTATCTTGATCATCATCATCATTATCATAAAAAATAACATTAGGGTCAGTGTTGTGGTGCAGTGGATTGAGATGTCACCTGCGAAACCGGCATCCCATATGGGTGCTGGTTTGAGTCCCGGCTGCTCCACTTCTGATGCAGCTCCCTGATAATGTGCTTGGCAAAGCAGTGGAAGATGGCCCAAGTGCTTGGTCTCCTGCACCCATATCGGAGTCCTGTATGAAACTCCTGGCTACGGCCTGGCCCAGCCCTGTCTATTGCAACCATTTGGGGTGTAAACCAGCAAATGAAAGCTCTCTCTGTCTCTCCCACTCGCCCTCTGTAAGTCTGCCACTCCTTATCATTCCTTTAGGACCCAGCACTAAACTCCATGATAGTCAGGACTCAATGCCCAATTAATGTCGGAACTGAGTCCATGCTGACTCATATCGTTCTTTACTCCAGTTGTCCTCCAAAAACATAGTCTCTGGTAAATAGATTCTCACCCTGTCAGCTCTGATTCCTCTTCTGTATATTATTAATGTTTACCTGGGCTTCTTTTTCCTTCATGGTTTCTTCTTACTGGGAACATGGGTATCTTAAGGGCATTAGTTTTGTTATAACCTTTCCTGTGGAACTTTTATTATTACTATTACTATTATTTGAAAGACAGAGTTACAGAGAGAGAGAGAGAGAGAGAGAGAGATCTTCCATTCGCTGGTTCACTCCCCAGGACTGAGCCAGGCCGAAGCCAAGATCCACAATGCAGGAGCTTTGTTGGATCTCCCATGTGTGTGCAGGGGCCCCAAGCACTTGGGCCATCTTCCATTGCTTTCCTGAGCCATTAACAGGGAGCTGGGTTGGAAGAGGAACAGCTGGGACAACTGGCACCCATCTGGGACGCTGGCATCACAGGTGGCAGCCTCACCTGCTATGCAGCACTGACCCTTCCTGTGGATCATGATGCGAGTCTGGAAATGATTTCTGGAAGTCTTGCTCCTTGGTTGATTTTCTGCATACTTCTTATCTGTTAAAACATGACTAATTCTTTGAATTTTGCATTGTTTGAGTTTACTGCTCCTACTAAGAGCAGCTATCTCTGCACATAGTCTTGGTCAATACTAGCTATTTTTTTCAGTCAATACCTTTAATTTTTTCAATAATTTTGGTGTCCGTATAGAGGTCTATCCAGAACTGTAGCCTCTCAGTTTCTTGCCTTAACATTTCTATTGATCTCTTCCTTCATTCCCCTCAGCTTATTCCATTAGGAAATGATCTCCCTTCAGCACTCAGATGAGGATGACAGTTTGCAAATATAGTTTTTAATAGTATTTGGCTTTCAAATGTGAGTCCACATTATACATAGAAAAACCTGCTAAAATACTAGCCTAAAAATAATATACAATTAATCCTCCATATCTCCAGATTGCAAATCAGCATATTCAATCAACCACAGAACAAAATTGTTCAGAAAAATCCATCTACATTGAACATGTATAGATTTTTAGTTCTTGTCATTATTTTCCAAACAATATAGTATAGTAACTATTTGCATACTATTTATATTTTATTAAGTATTCTAAGTAATCTAGAGATGATCTAATATATAGGGGAGGATTATGCCAGTTATATACAAATATTATAACATTTTATGTAAAGTACTTAAGAAGCCATGATTTTGGTGTCCACAAGGGTCCTGGATATTGAAGGATGACTGCCAGTAATGTTAAAACATGCATGATAGAAAATTCTGATTTATATTAATATTCACAGTAAGAGAAAAATGAATCAGAATAGGAAAAATAGAAAATGAGACTCAAAATGTAACTACTTACTGATGACTAAATAGTAAGAAATTCCCGAAGAAATAAGATCAAGTAAAATCTGTTATTTTTTCCTTTGGGTATAGAATATCAAAGCAGGTTGAATTTGCCCATGAAATACTACATCTTTGTGCTATTTACTACTTGGCATCCATGTGCTGCTGCCACTGCAAAAATAGATTATCATGGGAAGGAGTTGCTTGCTCTATTTTGTCAAAAGAAACAAAACATCTATTAAAGTAACATGCTGCTGTATCTTATGCTTCTATAATTCAGTTATACGAACAGACTGTTTGCATAAGATCTTATGACAAGAGAAGGAATTGGCAGTGGTATGGCCAACTAAATTTAAATACAAACAAAATGAAAATAGTGTTTTTCATAGTAGGGCAATGCTAATGAGTAGAGCTGAGATTGTGTCTTTTATACTATTTAACTGGTCATTTTATTTTAAACTTTTCAAATTATTAGAGGGAGCTTAAGGAAAATAGCATGACACTAGATTTAAATATATTATAATTTGAAATCATCAGTGCCTGTTGTCATAATCTTGGATACTTTTGCTATTTTAAAGATACTATTATTCCTCCTATTCCACCTTTAAAACCTTCACGTTTTTGCCAGTTTTCAATCTCCTGTATAGGAACTTATGAAGAAGACACACAGCAAAAGCTATAGTTTTATTTGGAATATTTAGAATTTTATACATATAGGATCATATCATCTGAAAACAGAGACAATTTTGCTTTTTCCTTTCTGATTTAGGTACCTTTTAGTTCTTTTTTTCTTTCCTTACTGTTTTGGCCAGGACTTCTAGTACTGTGTTGAAAAGAAGTGGCAAGTAATAAAAATTCTAAAAACCCCACCAAAGAACTGATAGGACTATTAAACAAATTTTGTAAAGTTGTAGAATACAAAACCAACATTTAAAAAAATCAATTTCAGGGGTTTGCATCATGGCACAACAGGTTAAGCTGTCAGTTGTGACATTGGCATCCCATATCCAGTGCCAGTTAGACTCTAAACAATTCCACTGCCTATCCAGCTTCCTGCTAATGTGCCTGGGAAGACAGCGAAAAGTACCTCCTTCTGCTGGTTTACTCCCCAAATTGCTGCAACAGACAGGGCTAGGCCAACCCAAAATCGGGAGCCAGGAACTCCATCAGGGTCTCCTGGTGGCAGGGGCCCAAGCCCATCCTCCACTGCTTCTTCAGGTACATTAGCAGGAAGCTAATCTTGAAACTAATCTTGAATCTGCACTCTGATAAAAGATGCTGGCACCCTTGCAGGTGGCATCTCACCCTGCTGCTTCACGACACTGGCCCCAAGATCTTTGGTTCATTTTAAGTGACTAGAAATTATTTTTAAAATGTATTTCTATTTTCCTTTTGAACTCATAGAAAATAAGTCGTCTTGTTTTATAAAATGCAATTTAAATGTCATAAGATAATTTTATTTTTGTAAACCGATTTTGTAAACCAATGTTTTCTAAATCAATAATATAACATCAAAGCAAAATCACTCACAGGTATAATGTACTTTTTCATCTGTCAGGTAGAAGCATTTAACTTTAAGATCCCAACTCAAGTTAATTTCTTCAAAGATTCAAAGCCTCCTTTGGTGTCAAAGACAGCTCTACTCCAACCATGTTATGTTCAAGCCACAGGTATGTAATATGAAAGTCAACTGATGTAAGTAAGTCAAACATTTTAGTTAAAAAATGTAATTATTTTCAAAAATAGAAATATTATAAAGTAAAATTATGACATTCTTCTGTGTATTACTTGAATTATGAATCTGAGATTGAATATTTATAGTAGCACAAACATGTTTTTGGGTAACTGATTCTTGCTTAAAAAAAGAAGAGAATAAAAACAAGTCGACTTAGTAATTTATTTATTGCATGTGAAGTTAAATGATTAAAACAAAATATGCATTATTAAAATACATTGAAAAGGACATGAGGCAGCCGGCGCCGCGGCTCATTAGGCTAATCCTCCACCTTGCAGCGCCAGCACACTGGGTTCTAGTCCCGGTCGGGGCGCCGGATTCTGTCCCGGTTGCCCCTCTTCCAGGCCAGCTCTCTGCTGTGGCCAGGGAAGGCAGTGGAGGATGGCCCAAGTGTTTGGGCCCTGCACCCCATGGGAGACCAGGAGAAGCACCTGGCTCCTGCCATCGGATCAGCGCGGTGCGCCGGGCACAGCGCGCCGAGCGCGCCGGCTGTGCCGGCCATTGGAGGGTGAACCAACGGCAAAGGAAGACTTTCTCTCTGTCTCTCTCTCTCTCTCACTGTCCACTCTGCCTGCCAAAAAAAAAGAAAAAAGAAAAAAAAAAGGACATGAGGCAATGAGAGATTTAAGAAATATTTTTATTCAAAGAGATCAGTTGCTAAAGGATTAAGTACAAAACAAAGAAAATTAAATTAAAATTTGGAATTATTTGTTAACTCTATTCAGTTTCTCAACTATTCAAGGATAAAACTACTTTTGGCAAGCTTGGGTTTTGCTTTTTATCATATGCGTTTAAAAATTATTCATGAAAAGTCAAGTAATTTATATTTTACTTTTCTTGTTTTGATATTAAGTTAGATTTATGCTAATTATAAAATAGTGATTATTGTCATATCTTAAAAATTGTACAACTCATAAGAGAAGTCTCATTAAAGTAGTATGTACATGACAAAAATGTATTTCACTCTTTTAAAACCCAGAATAAGTACTTCCACAGCTGGTTTTTTTGGAGGCTCCATGAAGTTAAAGTTTTTTCCCTTGTTTTAAAATATGTTGTTTTGGAAAAGAAAATAATCATTGTGTCATTTTACTTCTTGAATTAGGTAGATTATATTTCATTATACTCTATTTAGATTAATTTTTGTATTTAATGTGACTTTTCCCAGGATTTGTTGTTTGCTTTTAGTTTTATTCATTTGTAAATAATTGTCTTTATTAATTTTATGGTAAATTCAGTTTTTTCTCTGTGAGTTCTTACATTGCTGTAAAAATTAGAATGCCTTCCACTTTTGGAGGGCTGATAAATATGCAATTCTGGTTATTTTTTATTTTTAATGGCTTAAATATTTGTTCAACTATATATAGTTAGGTTTTTTTTAGATTATTTATTTGAAAGGAAGAGATATAGAGAGAGGGAGAGAGATAGACAGAGATCAATCTTCCATCGGCTGGTTCATTCCCCAAATGGCTACGATGGCCGGGACTGAGCCAGGCTGAAGCCAGGAGCCAGGAACTCTGTCTGGGTCTCCCACATGGGTGGCAGGGATCCAAGCACTTGGGCCATCTTCTGCAACCTTCCCAGGTGAATTAGCAGGGAGCTGGATCAGAAGTGGAGCAGCCATGGCACAAACCGGTGCCCATATGGAATGCTGACGTCATGCTTTACCTGCTATGCCACAATGCTGGGTTCTGTGCCTCTGTATTTCATATTAAGTAGTTCCTTCAACTGCTATCCACCCTTTCCTGTTCTTCCGTGTCTATTAGTGGCTCTCAAAAAATTAGTTTCAACACCAAAAATTGTATCATTGCCAGGCAGTCAGAATGCTAATGGATGTTTCAATATTGGAGGTGTAAATGGGGTAGTCTGAAATGTTAATCTTTGAGTATCTAATCTTGAGTAGTTCGTTCCTCCAGAAAATAATTCTTAAATAATATGCATTAGGGAGAATATAGCTTTTTTGTTTAAAAGATATTAGGCTTTCTGAATGATGAAGTAATATGAGAAAACAGTACTATGTTTTTAAAGATATAACCAAACTATTATTTTTCTTGGTTATTTTATATAGAAAATTCACAAATGGGAAAGCTGTGTTGTGTCTTTCATGTTCTGTGTCTGCCATAAGATCGTCTTTTCTAGGATTTCTCGTGACAGGTTGGGAACTGACACAATGCTCAACACCATGCACAACTTTCTACTGTCTCACTAGTCTTGACTTCTGCCAAAGCAGTCATTAATTCCAGTCATACAGTAAAAGCTTGTATATAATGCATACATTTACAGGCTCAGGAATCGGTTTCTTTCCATTTACTTATTATCCCTTTGGTCTCCATTAAGAATTACAAATGACTCAAAGCTAAGCCTAAAAATACATAGGTTTTTCTAGCAGTTAATATCTTCCCAACTACAGTAAGTATTTTTATTCCCAATCTTCCTTAGAATAACCATTTATATCTAGAACTTTTTTGTTTCATTTAGGAAATGTTATATATCAAGTATATATTTCCCTATATTCCAATAATAATACTTTCTGTATTTGCTCACTTTGGGCAAATTATCATGTGGAGACTTTTTTCTTAGTGAATACTCAGTATTGTTTGTACCCTTTTATCATCTTAAGGATAATTTTTTTATTTTACTTATAATAAATTATGATTTTAATAATCTCCCCAAAATTGAACTTTATAAATGTAGTAAATGAAGATATTTTGGATCTGGTTGCTGATTAAAAAAATAGAAGCTATTATTTTCTCATATTGAAAAGTATACTAACAAGCACCTATGAATTTATATTCATTAATATTTGGTCAATATATTTTATTTCCTGTCATAGTATTGCAAGCACCATTGAAACTATCCAGTACTAAGTTTATATTTGAAATACCTTCACATGAAGTGAACTTTAAAAAGAAAATCACAAGATCTCAGGTATGAATAGAGAAATGATACAGTTTATCACTTTTTTGTGTATTTTTTTAGCTTATTTAGTTGCTTATTCTGAAGTGTGAGTGGTTTTAATTATTCCATGTGATTGACTTTTCTCCAAAGATTTATGTTACTCACAGCAAGAATATTGGCATATTTAGAGAACTTGTATTCTTGTGTATCTGTTACCATTTCTCTAAATATCTTCTATCTGTCTATCATCTACCTAAACCTAAATTCAAATGCATATCTTTAATCAATCCAATACCAGATACATTTCAGTCTCTCTCCCTTACTCTTTAATCACTCCTTTCTCTGACAGTAAGAAATCTACCTCTCATTATTTGCAATTTACTTATTTTCCAACTTGATGTGCAAGCAAAGAAGTTTCAGAATTGCTAATCTGTAGCCCATTACAACTGCTAACACATTGACCAAACTGGAGTGCAGTGTTTATCTTGGAGGGAGATTCAAACGTTTTTGGAAAAAAGAATTAAAATATAATGCAGAAGTTTGGCTTAGTGGTTGGGATGCTAGCTCCTCACGTTAGAGTGCCTGAGTTCAAGTGCTAGCTGTGTGTCTCCTGATGCCAGCTTCTTAGTAATAGGTGCTCTGGGAGATGGTGGTGATGGCTCAAGAACTTGGGTCCCTGTTACACACATGGGAGACCTGTGGTGAAGTCCAAGCACCCAACTTTGGAGTGACCTAGCCTAAGTCACTGTGGGCTTGTGGAGAGTGAACCTGTGGATGGGAGCTCTCTCTGTCTCTCTATCTTTGTTGCTATCTCTCTGTGTCTCTCTCTGTGTGTCCATCTGCTTATTTTAAGGGGCCTTCACCGTGGCGCAGTAGGTTAATGCTCTGCCTGTGGCACCAGCATCCCATATCGGCGCTGGTTCTAGTCCTGGTTGCTCTTCTTCCAATCCAGCTCTCTGCTGTGGCCTGGGAAAGCAGTAGAAGATGGCCCAAGTCCTTGGGCCCCTGCACCTCATGGGAAACCAGGAAAAGGGCACCTGGCTCCTGGCTTCAGATCGGCACAGCTCCGGCCGTTGTGACCATCTGGGGAGTGAACCAATGGAAGGAAGATCTTTCTCTCTGTCTCTCCCTCTGTCTGTAACTCTATCTCTCAAATAAATAAAATCTTTTAAAAAATAACTATTTTAAAAGATAATACAAGTATATTCCCATATATTTTTATTTTTTAACGATTCTTCCTGTATACTTTTTAAAATCCATTTGTACAGTTCTTTTTGTCACTAGCTTTATAGTTTCCATTTAAAATACTGTCATTCAAGGTTATTTAGGTCAATAGTTCCCCACCCTCACTAAATTCAGGGAGTTTATGTCTACCATTTATTTGTCATTTTTGTTGTTTGTAAAGATTTATTTGAAGGATAGAGTAACAGAGAGAAAGGGAGACACAGAGTGGGGTAGGGAGAGAGAGAGAGAGAGAGCGAGCAAAAACCTTGTCTTCCATCTTCTGATTCACTTGCCAAATGGCAGCAACAGCCAGGCATGGTCCAGGCTGAAGCCAGGAGCCTGGAACTGCACCCAGGTCTTCCACTTTGTGGCAGGGGATCAAGCATATGAGCCATCTTCCACTGCCCTCCCAAGTGCATTAACAGGAAGCTGGATCAGAAGCAGAGCAGCCAGGACTCAAACTGGCACTCCAAAATGGGATTCCAAGATCACAAGTGGTGCCTTAACCACATGTGCTCTGATGGCGGCCCTGTATCTAACATTTGTAATGCAGTTTGTTACAGACTGCATCCATCTTGGTTGATTGTTTATTGATTTACATAAATTTACATTCAGTTTGTAGTATACAGATCTGTTGGTTTCAAAATATTATTAGAATAATATATCTACCCTTTCAATGTGGTGAAGAACAGTTTCAACACACTAAAGATTTTGTGTGACTCCTTTCCAAACTACTATTCCACTAACATTTGGCAATTGTTTTGTTTTTCTATTTCTAAAATTTTGCATTTCCAGCATGTCAGATAAATGTAATTATGTGATATATAGCCATTTGGGTCTGATATTTTTTCATTTATAAAAGTATACTTAATAGCCATCCATATTTTGTATAAGTTAATATAAACCTATTTTATCACTGAATTTTATTCAGTTGTATGTATATCCATCCTTTAGTTGAATGGAATCTTGTGTTTTTTTTTTTTCATTTGTCTGTCTGTTTTGCCATTGTTTGGACATTATGAACAAAGCTATTATATACATTTATATAGAGGTTTTGTGTAAACATACATTTTCAGTTCACTTAAGTAAATATTTAGGAATGGCATTGCTGGATCATGGTATGATTAACATTACAGTAAACTGCCCTACTGTCTTACAAATTGAATGTATATTTTGCATTGTGACCATAAACGAGTGAGGGGTTTTGTTACTTTCCATCTTTTCTAGCCAGAACAACTAGACTGATATTTTTATTTTACCTCCATCTCCATTGTTTTGTGTGTTTTATATAGTTCTCAATAGACTGTGAACATATTTTCATATCCCTTTGCTTGTCTAGCATCAGATTTAAAGTATTTAACCTATGACTATCATTTTTAATCATTTAACTTGGTTTATAAGCCCAACAACATGCTGTAGCAATACAACTGATTTTCTAATGCACACTATAATTCTTAAAAATTTCATCTTTTGTGTTAAAAGGATCTTGTCTTACAAAATATATCAAAACAAAGTGTGCAGTGGACTTTGGATATTGGTAGTGCTGATAAACTTTTCAAAGATGGCGTATTCAAGTTTAGTGCACTGACTGGCATACTGCAACCAGAAGAAGAGTTTACTATTTCTGTACATTTCTGTCCGAGTAAGTAATTTTCTCCTGTACTGTGGTGACAATTTACATTTATCTTCTATTTTACCTTACATACAAATTTGAAATGACTGGTTATATGTTCTTTTCTATTTGAGTAAGTACATATAATCTTATTCTATTGATCTCATTTTTATATCTTAAAATATTTACTGACAAAGATCGTATATATTTAAGGTATATAACGTTATGCTTTTATATGCTATATGTACATTGTATAATTATTACCACAACCAAATTAATAAACGCATCCACCATCAATGTTACATCTCCATAACTTGCTTTTTGTAGCTCAAAGTTAGTATCCTTTTGCTAACCTATTCCCATTTCCTCCGCAAAGAATGATGTCTATTCTTTGTTCCTATGAACTCAACATTCTAGATTCCAGATAAGTGAAATTATATTGTACTTATAGTTCTGTGTCTACCTTATTTCACTTAGAATAATTGTACTCTGGGCCGGCGCCGCGGCTCACTAGGCTAATCCTCCGCCTAGCGGCGCCGGCACACCGGGTTCTAGTCCCGGTTGGGGCGCCGGATTCTGTCCCGGTTGCCCCTCTTCCAGGCCAGCCCTCTGCTGTGGCCAGGGAGTGCAGTGGAGGATGGCCCAGGTGCTTGGGCCCTGCACCCCATGGGAGACCAGGAAAAGCACCTGGCTCCTGGCTCCTGCCATCGGATCAGCGCGGTGCGCCGGCCGCGGCGGCCATTGGAGGGTGAATCAACGGCAAAGGAAGACCTTTCTCTCTGTCTCTCTCTCTCACTGTCCACTCTGCCTGTCAAAAAAAAAAAAAAAAAGAATAATTGTACTCTAAGGTCACTCTGCAAATAGCAATATTTCCTTTTCTATGACTGCATATTTTATATATATATATATACATATAGCACATTCTTTATTCATTCAACTGTCTTTGAACACTTATGTTTTTTTTCCATAATTTGGTCATTGTGAATAAGGCTGCAATAAACATGGGAATGAAAATATATTTTTGATGTAGTGATTTTATTTCCTTTGGTTATATATACAAAAGTGCCATTACTAGATTATCTGATAACTGTATGTTTAATTATTTGAGGAAACTCCATAATGGTTTCCATAGTAGCTGTAGCAATTGACATTCACCTCAACATTGTGCCAGAATTCCTTTTTCTTCACACTCTCATCAATACTTATTACCTTGACTGATAACAGCCTTTCTAACCCTATGTGTTATATTATCTCCTTATGGTTTTGATCTGAAAGTCACAGATGATTAGTGGTGTTGAGAATGGTTTTGCATACCTGTGGTAATTTATGTGACATTTTTAACCTAGAAACCTTTTACTTAATGTATACAAACTTCATGCAATTCATATATACAAATTTAGAAACACAGTGATTCTTCCCACGTTGCCCTCCCTCCCACCTTTCTTCCTCGTCCCTTTCTTAGTCCCATTCCTATTTTTTACAAAGATCTATTTTCAGTTAACTTTATACTCATAAGATAACCCTACACTAAGTAAAGAGTTCAACAAATAGTTTGAAGGAAAAAAAAAAAAAGCTTGTTCCTCAACAGTCAAGTAAGGGCTGCAAACAATCATCACATATAAAATTGTCAATTTCACTTCTATAATTTACCTTTTAGGTACTCTATTAGTTACCAATGATCAGGGAGTACAAATGGTATTTGTCTTTTTCAGACTGGCTTAATAAGTGGTTTCCAGTTGTATCCATTTTGTTGCAAATGAAAGGATTTTATTTTTCTTTACCACTGTGTAGTATTCCATAGTGTGTATATACCATAATTTCTTTATCCAGTCAGCCATTGATGAACATCTGGATTGATTCTATGTCTTAGCCATTGTGAATTGAGTTGCAATAGACACAGAGGTACAGATAACTCTTTTATTTACTGTTTTCATTTCCTTTGGGTAAATTCCCAGGAGTGGGATGGCTGAGTAATATGGTAGGTCTATAATCATATTTCTGAGGAATTTCCACACTGTCTTCCAACGTGGCTGTACCAGTTTACATTTCCTAGCAACTAACTCTTCCCTGAGATTGTACTAACTACTTTTTTTTTTAAGCTATCTTCCCCTGGCTGACCTGATCCGAAGTCAGGAGCCAGGAGCTTCTTCTGGGTCTCCACGTGGGTGCAGGAGCCCAAGGGCTTGGGCCATCTTCCACTGCTTTCCCAGGCCAGAGCAGAGAGCTGGATCAGAAGCGGAGCAGCTGGGACTCTAACAGCCGCTCATATGGGATGCCGGCACTGCAAGCAGTGGCTTTACCTGCTACACCACAGTGCTGGGCCCTGATATTTGCTTCTTTTTTTTTTATTTTTTTTAACTTTTATTTAGTAAATATAAATTTCCAAAGTACAGCTTATGGATTACAATGGCTTCCTCCCCCATAACTTCCCTCCCACCCGCACCCCTCCTATCTCCTGCTCCATTCACATCAAGATTCTTTTCTTTCTTCTTCTTCTTTTTTTTTTTTTTTTTTTTTTTTTTTTTTGACAGGCAGAGTGGGCAGTGAGAGAGAGAGACAGAGAGAAAGGTCTTCCTTTGCCTTTGGTTCACCCTCTAATGGCCGCCGCGGCTGGCACACTGCGGCCAGCGCACCGCGCTGATCCAAAGGCAGGAGCCAGGTGCTTCTCCTGGTCTCCCATGGGGTGCAGGGCCCAAGGACTTGGGCCATCCTCCACTGCACTCCCTGGCCACAGCAGAGAGCTGGCCTGGAAGAGGGGCAACCGGGACAGAATCCGGCGCCCCGACTGGGACTAGAACCTGGTGTGCCGGCGCCGCAAGGCGGAGGATTAGCCTAGTGAGCCCGGCGCTGGCAAGATTCATTTTCAATTATCTTTATATACAGAAGATCTATTTACTATGTATTAAGTAAAGATGTCATCAGTTTGCACTGACACAGAACATGAAGTGTAAAATACTCTGAGTACTAGTTATATTTGCTTCTTAAAGTAGATGGGAGCAAAGGGACAACAAGAAAGTGCTTGCAAAATATGTGAGAAGATCTTTTTCTTTTTTTTTTTTTTGAGAAAATCTTTACTGATATCTGCCTTTAATTTGAAGGATCTGCTTCAGTACCTTAATAATTTATGTACCATACTAAAAATACTATGTACCATTTCCAGACCATTGTTCTAAATCAAAAGGTATTTTAGTTGCTAACCTATTCATCTTCCTAGTTAAGCTTACTTAAGTTAAGCATTAAGATCAGAATCTCTTGCATATGCTCTTTGGGCCTGCCCACATCCTTTTTAGTGGACTTGTTCATCCATCACTCAGGTATGGGTGTTGGCGCCTGACAGATCACATCTGTCCCCTTATGCAGAGTTCTGCTATTGGCTAAAGGAAAATGCTTGATGCAGGGATTCCTGGGAACCCCACCAAGGCCATGCCAGGTGGCCCAGCCATTTACAGTCTTTATTTAATTTGCATCCCATAGCTCCTAGTGGGATTAGGTCAAAACTGTCGTTCTAAAATCACATCTTTTCATAGCTATTTGCCAGTCTCTGTACTGCTTCACTTCTTTACCTATGGGTTCGTCATGCCAACACTCTCATAAAATCACTTGCACTAGAATCCTCAGGACACTACTTCATTTTACACATGTGATAATCTAGATCAAATATCCACAGTTAGCTACGTTTTCAATTGAGAAAGTAGAATAAGAAACTATTATAACTTTTAAGCTTATTAAAGGATATTTTGAGCTGTGTATTCTCAATAATATTCTATTAGGACCATGTTAAATTAGTCTGGTGTTCTGTTTCTATTTATTAGCATGGCATCATATAATCACTTTTATGTGTGAGAAACAATACATAGCATATTGTGATTAGTAAGTTTTAAAAATATTTCATGCTTTAATATCTCTATTTCAGTCTCTGATAATATAAAACACTGAGTAAACTTGGCATTCTAAAATTTGTTTTGTAAAAACCATTAGATTTCATTATGTATTTTTGTGTTTTTTTTTTTATCCGTTTCTATAATGTTCTAGTTCTGATAAAGTACCACAAAGGCTATTTCAGCTGAAGTTACCACTCATATTTCCATTAAGAGCTTGTTCTATATGTCCCTGTCAATATTTATGCCAAGGTGAAATGGACTAGAAAATCTAGAAGGAAAAAATTTTCCATTTGACTTTTCCTTCAGTATGCAGTCGAGCCCAAGCAGTACAGTCTATAGGCTGCCTCATTAGGTTCCCAGCCAAACTCCTAAGAATTAAACATATTTCTGGTGTGTCAACTAATCCAAAATATGTTTGTTTTTTTTTTAGATTTTTCAACAGAAAAGCCTAGAAAATACAATGCTAATATTCCTATGTATTTAAATGATAATCCAATTGACTTTCGAATGTTAAGTCTGACTGGAGAGATAAAATCACCCAAGTTATTATTTGACCCACCATTTATATTTTTCACTCCTGTTCCTTTGGATGTAACAACTGTGATGGAGATCAAGATTTTACCCCAAAACTATTTCGGGTAAATATTTAAATAGGAATTTACCATTTCCCTTTTGCATATGGTTTTTGTTTGTTTCTCTCTGTTACATAAGAGGTATAGGCAATGTCTGACTAATTTCTATAGTTGCAAAGAACTATTAAAATATCTAATTGTATATTGAAATTTTAAAAAAGCCTCTGTTATCTCACAGTTATTGTATTTTCTTAAGATTTATGGTGCATCTCTCTTAATGGTATAAAATGCAAACTTGAAACATTAGTGTATTTGTCTTCTTTTGCTATATGACAAATTACTACAAGCTTAATGCCTTTAAACAAGCATTTGATATTTCACACAAGATTAATTTATTGTCTCACAGTTTCTGTGAATCAGGAGTCCAAGTGGTTTATGTGTGTCTTATGCTCAGTGTCTTAAGATGTTGAGAAATCAAGATGTTGACTGGATCAACAGTATTATTTCAGGTTTAATCCCTTTCCCAAGGGCAGAAATAATTTCCTTGTAATTATAGAATTAAATCATCAATTTTTTTGGCTGGGGACACTCAGCTCTTAGAGTATACCCTGAAGTCCTAACCATGTGTTCCCATACTAATAATAATGGTCTCTAACTCATTCAAGGCCCAAAGTGTACCATCTATCAAACTTCTCAGTCTCTGACTTCCAAATCATCTTTTCAGATTTCCCCAGATTAAGTCAGACCCAGCTAGGATACTCTCCCCTTTGCTTTACCCAAAGTCAAAATTGATTAGGGACCTTAATTACATCTGGAAGATTCCATTGCCATTGCCACATAATGTAGCTCAATCACAGCAGAGATAATCTCCTTGTGTTTACAGATTCTGCTCACACTCTAGGGTTGGGAATTACAGTTTGTACACCAAGCAACAGTATTTTTTGAGGTCATCTGAGAATTCTGTTTATCACATTCAGATGTTATAATGGAATGCAGCCTATTTTTCATTCTTCTGATTTATAAAAAGTCAAAATTCCCAATATGGAAGACACCATAACTTAGAGCCACAAATAGCCTTCATAAGATTCCCTAAATAATTCAGATATTGGAATTATCTGACAAAGAGTAAATATGTATTTCAATGTTCTATGATTATGAAGTGGATGAAGTTCAGCTAATGAAACAACTATGTTAGTAATCTTAGAAACAAAATATTGAAATAAATGTAAAATAAAACATGTCAAGAAAGATATAATTAATTACTCTATATAAAATAAAAACAAAAACATTTTTATTTAGAACTATACACCTATTTATAAGTACAGTTTGAATTATATTGTCCTGTAGTGTATTTTTATCAAGAAACATTGTCTAATGTGTGAATTAAGCTTTTAATCATTCAATTTCTGAATTAATATGTAAATGTGTCAGGGCAGGTGTTGTGGTGTAGCAGGTGAAGCTGCTGCTTGAAATGCCAGCATCCCACCTGGGTTCCAGTTCAAGTCCTAGCTGCTCCACTTCTGATCCAGCTCCTTGCTAATGTGCCTGGGAAAACATTGGAGGATTGCCCAAGTTCTTGGGACCCCTGCACCCATGTGGAAGATCAGGAAGAAGCTCCTGGCTCTGGGCTTTGGCCTGGCCCAGCCCCAACTGTTGCAGCCATTTGGGGAGTGAAGCAGCACATGGAAAACCTCTTTCTATGTATCTCTCTCCCCTTCTCTCTGTGACTCTGCCTTTCAAGTAAATAAAAAAAAAGCTTTAAAAAATTATGTAAAGGTATCAATTTTAAAACTACTTCAACTCAAAAGCTGGATCTTGCAAGAAATGGTATATAAAATGAGCTGAAAATGAAAGGAATGAAGAGATGTTGTAACTCTTCTTCCAACAAATTCATGATAAAACCAATAGCATTAATGACTTATCCAATGACAGTTAGCTAATTAGCAATTGAAATGTTTTTAGAAAAAAATTGTAAATTAATTTCTCATATTTTATTGAATGTGCCACATAGTTTTGATTAATTCAAGTTGATCTTTTTATCGTTAATTGAATAATCTTCACATTGATTAAAATACTAGGGAAATATGATTCCCATTTAATAACATTTCTTATTTATTGTAGGTCTCTACATATATAATAACATAGTGTGCTCAAATATTTATTGATCACTAAAAATTAGAAGTAGTAATTTAAAGTGACTATTACATACACATACTATGTTATTAAAAATTATAAATGTTTTACATTGAATAAATACTTCATATATATGTAATGAAATATATGAACATTAGTGGAATTTTTGAAAAATGATTGAAAAATTATTCATTATATATATATATATGCAAGTGCTTAATAGTATCTAGATTCAAAAACTTCTACCTGTATATGTATGTGCAAAGTTATCTAGTCTTCATGGACTAAGTTTGTAGCTATTAAAGTGGTAATCTTTGGTAAATTCTTGTCAGAATATATTTAAAAACCATAATATTTATATAATGTTTGTGGTTAAAAATTTGTCCTTTATCAACTATTTATTTAATCTTTGTAGAATAAAAGGAACATTTGATCAGCTCAAGTGCTTCTTGGTTGGATTTACATATTATAAATCCTTATTGTGACCAGAAAATAAGTATATCTTTAATAATTGGGTGTATTGTAAATATTTGATGTTTTAATTTTTAGATGATTCAAACAAACCCAAAGAAATTCACATTTAAATTCAATTACTTACAAGTGATTTGAGCTAAAAAACACTTTTTAAAATTTTAAACAGAGATTCAACTCTAAGTGTCCAGATTCCAACAGCAGAACTTCTTGATGATGATGATTATGATGAGATTCATCCTCTTTCTGTGAATTTCCCGAAAGACAGAGTCATCACAGGCTCTCCGTGTGGAATTAATGATGAGCTCACCTGCCAACTCCGTTTCAACTCATCTAAACCTGTGTCATTTTTCATCAATCTTCTTTTCTATGATGACAAAGATAACTGGTAAGATATCTAAATGTAGATGCTTTTGTATCTGACAGCAAAGAATAATAGGTTTATATTCTACAGATGTGTTAAATGTTAAAAGGAGAAACATCTAATGTAAGGACTTTGGACATAAAGATTTTTTAATGTTCTAAACGTTAAGTTTTCTCTCACAGAGAAATAGGGTAATCATGCTTATCAGCATGTGTTCTGGAATAAGGCTGCCTGAGGTCGAATCTTGGCTTTGCTAACTTTACCTTTGAGTCTCTCCATTTCCTCCTCCGTAAAGTGATGATAATTGCAGAACCTATCTCCTGTGTCATCATGTGATGTTCACTGAGTTAATAATTGTTGAATAATTTGAACAGGAACTGGTACAAAGGAAATGGTAAACGAGTATTAACTCAAGGTGAGAAACAGCAGCTTAATAACTTCCCAAGAACAGGGCTTTGTTACATGTTACTTTAACAAGCTCAGGGAAATTCAAGTACACACTGGTAAAACCATGTTTCTGAATGCCTTGTCTTATAGGACCAGAAATCCACTTTTACATTATACTTTGAGGTGATTTGACCAATCAAATGACAAGAGGTTGAAATATAGAACAATAAGGTTTATTAATAACATTTACAATGAGAAGTAACATTAGGGTGAATTGTACATCAAAAATTAGGTCAATGTGTAGTGTTTATATGCTCATTTATTCTTTAGTGGGATTATTATTATTTGGTATGTATTCACAGTAAAAGAATAGATCTGTGTGTTTGGAATTAGAAGGGAGAGAGACAGAAAGTATAAGAATGTGGCTGTGTCCAGGACAGAGTACAAGCAATTCTCCTGAACCTTTGCTATGTCTTTTCTTTTATATGATGATGAATAACAAAATCTAAGTTACACAACTCACACTCCCATTTTTTTGCTATTGCTAACAGTCTGTCTTTTGTTAAACTCTTAAACAAAATTAATGACGTAGCTTTAGGTTGCTGTCAATCACTGAACTCCATGCCAGTATTTTAGGAGATAGTCTATCTTTTTGTGCATTGCTGGTCTTGCTCATAGAAGTTTAATTTTATGTCAGTCCATTAAACAAATTCATATCTTGCCTTAAACCCTATGTGGTGTGTACCTTTGAGCTCACCAATAAAAGTCACATCCACAAATGTGTTAAAACTAAGGCAGGCTCAGGCTCAGATCACATTAGCAAAGTGAATTTAAAAAAAGTTTCAGTAAGCACTGCATGGGCTAGATGCTTTCTGGCACTAGGTGTCTGAATGCCTCTAAGAGGGCACGATCACACTTTGCTATGCCAATATGCTGAGGTCTACTAAGCAAAGGGAATAATAAGGAGACTTGAAAACATTCACTAGAAAGAGTAGGATGAGGTATTTGATGATTTTTTTTTCTTTTTTTGTTGTGTATTTCGTTTCAGCCTGGAGAGTTGCTTACTCTTATCTGAAATTCCTTGCCTTTTTAAAAAATATCTTCTTAACACCTCACTTTCTCCCAAACCCCTATTTCAATCCTCAGGAGCTTTGGGATAAATTAGAACTATTGAAACTAATTTAGGAACTTTGCAAATCACACATAGGCAACAAAAGGCTTTTCCCTGCAAACAGATGAACAAGGAGCCCAATCATGAGCATTCCTGGGAATTTTTGGCAAACTCTTACTGGTGCATTGTTTTCACCTTATTTAATTTCCCATAGCAAACATGATCAGATCCTCTTTCTCAACTCTGCAAAACTTCCTTGCCTTTCTCTCTTCAGACATTCCAGCTCTGATCTCTAAGTGGGGTTTTATAGCAGTTCCCCAAGTGCTTCCCTTTCACCTCAGAATTTCTGTTAATTTTTACTGTAGACAATCCATGTGTATGCTCTGACCAAGGTTATGAGTAGGCAAGGGGCTATTCCCTGATAGAATATAATGTAGGTAAGATATTTACCCTAAATCAAAGCTTTTGCATCTGCTTTGTACATTGGCCCAATTAAAAATAAAACTAATGTCTTCATTCTCTGCTTTCTTTTACTTTGTAAGATCATTTTATACTGTAGGTTCTCATAGATTAATATCCTTGCTTTTTTCTTTGTTTCCTTGTTTAGATGTTGTTACATTTGGATTGGCTCAATAAAACTGTTATCTAAAAATAATAGGAATAGATATTTCCTGCTAGTATGGCTCCTGTCTCTGATAGTAGTCCCCTCCACACCCATGTACACACAGCTCAGAGATTTGTACACCACCTGGCTTGCCTTTTCCACAGATTTCTCCCAAAATTCTGCAGATAGAGGTTTTAAATAGCTATGAGATGGATATGTGTTAGTCCAAAATTTTAAATTATGAAAATTGACCTCAAAGTGACATTTTGAGATTTCAAATATGGTTTATGTAAGTTACAGAATCATTTCCTGATTAATACACATACTGAAAATTCTAAGATATTCGTATGCAAAGAATTGTTATGTGCTTAAAATATTGCTAACTGATCAGATAGTCTGCAGTTGATGAATATCTGTGATCTCTTATGTGGTCTAAAGAAGAGTTCTCTCCCCTCACTTTACTCTGCTAGGGTGCAAATAAGTGAAAGACCTTTATATGTGAAACATACTTCCATGAACTTAGAGACATTTAGTTGAAAAAATGATTTGGGGATACTGCATTAGTAAACAGCTTATATTTCCTAGAATTATTAATGATCATAATTAACAGTGTTTTGAAGGGTTATAGATAGCATATTTAGTGATTGCAATACCCAGCAGTATTCAAGTAAAGACTTCAAATCAATGAAACAAATTTAGATGACTACAACTTTGCTCCCTCCCATCACCCTCAAGAAAAGACATTGAAAAATGAATAATAATGACATTATTGTCAGGAATCTTTTCAGTCAGTCTTGACATATTGAAAATAAAGTAAATTCAAATTTTGTAATTTTATTAGATTAACAATATGACATGATGCCATCATTTGTGATAGATTCTTGCATTTGGCAACACTGTGGGTGAGTTTTACCACTATAAATATACATTAGAGCACCAGAATTAAAATTTAGTTGTCCAATCAATTGACCTAAGTATCATAAAAGGTACTATCTTTGGTAATTATTAAATATCTAAATAAACATCAATGAACACTTTTGTAAGTAAAGTTGCGTGTGGAATATTTTGCTAGCAGTTATTGATTTAAGAAACATTGTCAAAACATGCAGATAAGCGAATTTTAGAAAGGTTTCTCCATGAGATTTGTTTGGTATAATAAATCCCCAAGAAGCGAATGCAGTCATCCAAAATTGCTTCATTGATTTGAAGTCTTTACTTGAATATTATTTCTTTTTAATGGTGATAGCAGTTATAAGAGTAGGTTTCACAACAAAAAGCATTTTCAAAGAGCTGGTCCAGCATATTTTCTTGTTTTTTTTTTTTAATTCTTTTCTCTCTTTTTTTAAAGATTTATTTATTTATTTGAGAGTCAGAGTTACACAGAGAAAGAAGGAGAGGCAGAGAAAGAGAGAGGTCTTCCATTTGCTGGTTCACTCTCCAGATGGCCACAAAGGCCAGAGCTGCGCCAACCTGAATCCAGGAACCAGGAGCTTCTTCTGGGTCTCTCATACAGGTCCAGGTCATAGCAGAGAGCTGGATCAGAAGTGGAGCAGCCAGGACTTAAACCAGTGCCCATATGGGATGCCTGCACTGCAGGTGGCGGCATTACCTGCTATGCTACAGTGCCAGCTCCAGTTCCAGCATATTTTCATCTCTTCCCATTTCTCACTTTCTTTAGCCTTATAAATAGAAATATAGGTCATTGACCCAAAGCAGTATTAGCTGTAAAGTCTTTTAATCTTTTAACCACTGTCTGTTTTGACAATTTTTTTTAATATTGACTAATTTATTTAAAAGTCAAGAGTTACACAGAGAGGAGAGGCGGGGGAGGGGGTTGTCTTCCATCTGCTGGTTTACTCCCCAATTGGCCCCAATGGCCGGAGCTGTGCTGATCCGAAGCCAGGGGCCAGGAGCTTCTTCGGGGTCTCCCACACGAGTGCAGGGACCCAAGGACTTGGGCCATCTTCCACTGCTTTCCCAGGTCATAGCAGAGAGCTGGATCAGAAGTGACGCAGCAGGACTGGAACTGGCACCCATACAAGATGCTGGCACTGCAGGTGGCTGCCTTACCTGCTAAGCCACAGCGCTGCCTCTGACACATAATTTTTTCTAGTAATCTCCTAACAAAAGTTTTGTATAGACAATCATACTAATAGTAGAGAGATATGTTTCCAAAAACCTAGAGACTTCTTTCTTCTTGTTTTGCCTTTCTCTCCATAAATCAGAAGCATGTTCAGTAGGACTCTTTTACTATTCATTCATTTATTTGAAAGGTAGAGTTACAGAGAAGAGGAGAGACAGAGAGAGGAATCTAACATCTGCTGGTTCACTCACTAAATGACCACAACAGCCAGGGCTGTGTCAGGCCAAAGCCAGGTGCCGGGAGCTTCTTCCAGGTCTCCCACATTGGTGCAGGCCCCAGAGACTTGAGCCACCTGCTGCTTTACTGGATGCTCATTAGTAGGGAGCTGGATCAACAGTGGAGCAGCCAGGACTCAAACTGGTGCCCATATGGGATGCTGGCACTACATGCTACAGTTTACTTGCTGTGCCACAGTGTCTGCTGCAGTAGACTCTTAGAATTTAAGGTCTGCCTTAAAATAGTACAGACAGGAGCAGACTCTTAATAAATATAATAAATATAAAATAAAATCATAATATTTCTCATGGTGTTTGACATATTTTTGATAAGCCATTGCAATATTTCATATGATAGTGGAAAGTGATAAAATGAGTAATTATCAGATACCATTTGTCAAAAAGATTTAACCCAAAGCTTCAAAATTTCATCCATAAAAATACTTGACCAGAGAAGCATAAGAGTTTCTTATCTTCACTAATGATAAGTAAATAGAAATATGTGATTGGAATATGAATTACTCACCAGGTAATTAGTAGAGAAGTGAATAATGAGACTTTCCACATCTTATTTAATGAATTATATGTGGTCATCATGCCATTTAGTATCCAAATATGAAATGTTGATGAGAGAAGGGATGTCCATGTGGTCTTGACAATTCAGATTTCTTATGAATTGACAAGAGAGAAAAGTCCAGAATAGGCAAATCCATAGTGAAAGAAAATAAATTAGTGTTTTTCAGGAACTGGAGGGGTGGGCAAATGGGAAATAATTGCTAGTGATGATGTTTGCAGAACTCCATGTCTATACTGAAAACCGCTTAAATTGTGCACCTTACAAAGATGAATTTTATAGCATGTAAATCCCACTTCTAAAGGGTGCTATAAAAATAAATGAAGGGATCTGATAGACATCACCATAACCAATGCCAAACTCGGTATCGACAACAGTGGGGAACACTGTCACAAATAGTCCAAGCCCATTTCCACGAGTTTCCTCAATGCTCACATCATAACATTGACCTTATACTACCAGGAATGTACTGATTTTTGTCCAGTGGAACCATTCGAAATCACTCATATCTGAAGGCTGCTATTTAAATCCCAGAATGAAGCCAAAGCCCATAATGTCAGAATGCCTTTTTATTTCACTGTTACTGTAATACTGAATATGTTTAGGGCAAATCCTCTACAACTAGTGTTCTTGTCTGTATGCATTGACATGGGGAATCTATAGACATTACCATGCTATTTTTTTTTTACCCTGAGAAATACCTGAAATCAAATGTTATCTTTGGCAAACTAATTTTGCAATAGAAAAGGCAAATTCTATGTTTAATCTTATTTTACTCTTGGAATAAAATTTATTTTCAGCCTTGTTTTCCATAATTCTTTACCATTGTACAAATATGTTTCTTTGATCTATTCATTTGGTAATTGTCTTTAGTAGCATTGTCCACAAGTTGACTTTTTTCTTAATATTCAAGAGAGGGAGATAAAAAAAAAGAGAGAGCTCCCCCTTCTGCTGAATCACTACCCAAGTGCCCACAAAGGCCAGGGGTGGGCTAGGACTGGAGTCAGGAGGCGGAAATGCTAAACATGTCTTCCACGTGGGTGGCAAGAAACCAATTACTTGAGTCATCATCCTGCAGGGAAGCTGGAGTCATCAATCCCAGGTTCGCCGATGTGGGATGTATGTGTCATAACTGGCATCTTAACCACTAGGCTGACTAAATGCTAATCCTTCAAACTGACATGAGTGGCAGAAACTCAAATACTGTGGCCATCACTTGCTGCCTCTCATTGTGCACACTGGCAGGATGCAGGAATAGAAACAGAACTGGGACTTGAACCCAAGCTCTTTAGTATGAAATGCAAGCTTCCCAAGTAGCTTCTTTAAAAAAAAAAAAAAAAAAAAAAAAAACTGTATTTATTTATTTGACAGGCAGAGCTACAGACAGTGAGAGAGAGAGAGAAAGGTCTTCCCTCTGTTGGTTCATTCCCCAAATGGCCTCAATGGCCGGAGCTGCACTGTTCTGAAGCCAGGAGCCAGGTGCCTCCTTCTGGTCTCCCATGCGGGTGTAGGGGCCCAAGGACCTGGGCCATCCTCCACTGCCTTCCTGGGCCACAGCAGAGAGCTGGACTAGAAGAGGGATGCCAGCGCCACAGGCAAAGGACAGCGTCGGCCCCCTAAGTAAAGTAGCTTCTTAACCACTTGGCCAAACACTTGCCCCCATTCTATATTTTAGTTACAATAACTTGGGTTATAACATGAACTTTTACATTTTTTCCTTGGCCGGTGACCATAAACTAGATAGAAGGGTTAATATGGTAGATGACTGGGGGTGTTGTGGCTTAGCAGGTAAAGCCATCACCTGCAACACTGGCATCCTATGTGGGCGCTGGTTTGAGTCCTGGCTGCTTCACTTCCAATGCAGCTCCCTGCTAATGGCCTAGGAAAGCAGTGGAAGATGGACCAAGTGCTTGGGCCCTTACACTCACATAGGAGACCCAGAAGAAACTCCTGGCTCCTGGCTTTGGCCTGGCTCAGCCCTGACATTTGCTGCTGTCTGGGGAGTGAACCAGTGGACAGAAGACCTCTCTTTCTCTCTGTCTCTGTAACTCTAATTTTCAAATAATTAAATAAATCTTAACAAATGGTAGATGACTGATTCAAGAGTAAAATTTTCTTGATGTACAATAATGCACAACAGAAAACAGTGATCTTGCAGTGATCTAGATATAAAATATAGCAGTTCTATTACCAAAAAAATCAGTTGCACAAGGCCAGAGTTGACACATAAAGTAGACAGCCTCAATAATAATGTTTTGTGTATGATAAAAAATACAATTTCACAGTACATTCATAAAATGGAATATACGGGTTATAGAAGGTAATATTATTTACACTAATTGCATAACTTGCAGTATTGCTTTCAGTTTTCAGACATATTTACAGGACAAACATAAAACAAAAAGCCACCTGAAGAAAGGAGACTGTTATGTAATAGACTTGGAGACCATTCAGTGAAAAGAACCCTTGAATATTATAAGTATTTGGAATCTGAAGAACAGGAACATGGGAGAGGGTCCAGCAGATGGCGCAGCATTGAAACTTCTACTTCCAATGTCTGCAGCATGTTAGAGTGCCTGGTTCAAGCTTCTGCCATTCTGCTTCAGATCTAGCTTCCTGCTAATGTGATTCCTGGGAGGTTGCAAATGATGACCCAAGTATTGGGTCCCTGTGAAATATGTGGGAGACCCAGCTGGAATTCTGGGCTCTTGATTCAGTCTGGTTAGCCCCTGACTATTTCAATCATTTTTGGAGTGAACCAGCAGGTTAAGATTCTCCCCTCCCCCCTTCTCCTTCTCCCTCTCCCTCTCCCTCTCTCAAAATGTGAATAAGTAAATAAAAATCTTATATGAAAACTATGGAAAATATTATGACCGTATTTTACTGTTTGAAGGACTATAGTGGGGGTCAAGATCGTAGATTTTATTTTGCATTGCTCTTAAATAGAGTTTCTGAAGTTGCTGTGCTCAAGATTTGAAATGGGCCACTGAGTTGTGTCACCTGGTAGTTTCTCCCTGGTAGTGGCATCTAAGGATAGATACCATTTATCAGGGGTTCTATAAAGAAGAATATGAGTACATTAACTCTGAGGTAACCTCAGTTCTAGAAATCCTGTGTTTTTGAACACACATGTTTACAATTTGTATTCTCAGAACATATTCAACAGTGAAATTTGCAATTGTTTAAAAGCTTTAAAAATAAATACTTTAAAAAAGTTTTTATTTATTTGAAAGAGCTAAAGAGAGAGGGAGAGAGCAAAAGATATTCCATTTACTGATTCACTCCCCAAATGGCCATAATGGCCAATGCTGGGCTGGCTGGAGCCAGGAGCTACTTCTGGGTCTCCCATGTGGGTGGCAGGTGCTCAAGGGCTTGGGCCATCATCCACTGCTTTTTCCAGGCCGTTAGCAGGGAACAGGATAGGAAGTGGAGTGGCTGAGATTTGCTGTCGCCCATATGGGATGCCTGCATTGCAGCCAGCAGCTTTACCCACTACATCACATCCCTAGCCTCAGGACACTTAAAACTTCTAAACAACACTCATATCCAATATGGGATGCTGGAGTTGCAGGCCACACCACAATGCTAGCTCATAAAAGTAAATATTTAAGAACCAATTATATTGATGTAGTAGTTAACAAAAGCAAACTAAAAGAAAATATGATGAATAATTCGTATCTTCATCATTGAAAGCATCTTGGGTACTTAAAAATACTTCTTTGTATTTACTGCAGCTGAAATGTATATTTTATTTAAATACATTATTTTTACTTTTAGGTTTCCACTTCCAGTTAGTGCAACAGCAGAAAACTGCATCCTTACTATTTACCCATTCATGGCAGCACATCTTGATAAGCAAAAAATCGTTTTAAAGAGTGGTAAGTTACATATGATAGATTTCTAATTCTCACTGTATGGGTTCTTATAGACACCCCAGAATAGCGGGATCCAACTGAACACTTGTATCTGAGTCATATAGAAATTGAGCAGCTTCTTTTTGGATTCTAGGCACTTAGATACTGTGCTGTAGGCATGATATCCTCAAGAAGGGTGAAAATTTAAAATATATTAATTACATTCAAAAGTAAGATAGAACTAGAATGTGGTATGTATCTTGTATGCTTAATTAAAATATATGAATCCTTAACTTTAGTTCAACGGGTAGAGATGTGTCTTTTCACTCCACTAGGAACTTTTTAATCAGTTGATGGTAAGTTAAAATCATATTGCCTAAAGCATCCACAACCAATCCATTGAATTCTCTAAGGCTCACTTCTATGAAGTCTATAGGGGAGTAGCATTCTAGAGATATGCATACCTATTGAATAAAAATTCACTGGAGATTTTTTACTAAAAGGACAGAAGAAATTTGGTATATACAGCTTATTTATATTTGCAATTCCATTTATAGTAATCCTCACAGCACACTTAAAAACTCAGAACCTTTGTTTCATTTTGTGGATAAAAACATGTTTCAGAGACTTTGTATAATATACCCACACCTTAACTGCTCGAGAATAGTGGTGCAAAGCTGTCAAATCAGATTTTGTTTTTCTAACTACATAGGCAATGCCTTTCTGAACAGAACTAGGTGATGAAGACCTGTAAGCTACATATATATTTTTATGTCTGTCCTTAAGTTACATCTATTTGCTTTTCTTGGCCAGGCCTTAGATGAATTCAGATTCCCACTGTTGCAAACTCTAATGTATATACTTGCATAACAACTCGGGCCGGTGCTGTGGCATAGGTAAAATCGCTGCCTGCAGTGACAGCATCCCATATGGGTGCCAGTTAGAGTTCTGGCTGCTCGATTTCTGAACCAGCTCTCTGCTATGGCCTGGGAAAGAAGTAGAGGATGGCCCAAGTCCTTGGGCCCCTGTACCTGCATGGGAGACCCGGAAGAAGCTGCTGGCTCCTGGCAGCTCCAGCTGTTGCTGCTATCTGGGGAGTGAACCAACGGGTAGAAGACCTCTCTCTCTCTGCCTCTGCCTCTGCCTCTGCCTCTCCATAACTCTGACTTTCAAGTAAAGAAATAAAAATATTTAAAAAAAATAACAGCTCTAACTGGCATAGGGATTTAAATTTGAAATGGTAACAGTTCATAACCAAGCAGTGATTTCATTTCAGAGAATTAACTCAGAAGTAATTATTTTTATTGGTTATCCTTTTCTCATATCTTATTTTTAATATTATACATAATAACTCCATTTTTTGATGTAGAAAAATTTTAAATCTTTTCCCTGTTCTTGATTATGCTGAAGTTGAACACAGTTCATTCTCGTATATTTTTAAGTACTGTCAACAGTTGCCTTATCATATGAATTTCATTTAATTTAGAAAAACCATATAATCCTTTATGTTGTTTTTTCCTAATTTCTCATTTGATGTATAATGGATGTTTACACATTTTCTTTCTCTTTGTTTTCATATAAATATGAAATTCAGATTAAAGAATTTGGTAATGAAGTCCATGAGTGCTTGTTTTATATACTATGACTCAATTTGTCATTTACAGGTAAGGATAAAATTCCTATGAAGCCTAGAGGCAGTGCCTTCCTTCCTGCCTCGGGTTGTAGAAGATGCTCTCCTGCTTTGGTTAAAACGGCAGCTAACTTTAATGATGCTGAGTCTACAAATGGAAATTTATTTCTTGGTATGTAGCAAATGCATAGTGTAACTCCAAATCCAACCCATGACATGATCTGCTTAACTTCATTTAATTTAAAAGTTAGATGTTTCCAGGTGACCAGAAATTTAAAATGAAAGCCAAGAATTTGTCATTAGTGTCAACTGAGTCATCTGTTTTGAGATTGCTCTTCAATGACCCACAGCAGAAGTTCTGGGAATGTTTTCATATGCCATTATGGCAAGAAGAAAATATAGCTTTTTTTAAAAAAATTAAAATTTATGTCTGCTGAGTCTTTGAAAATAAGTATATTTTTCATTAATTTTAACATACAGTAAATTGACTCAGAATTTCTTTGAGAACATACAATATCTTGTAGGAGGGGCTCTATTTACATACAAATGAGAATAGTGAAGTACTTTAAGGTCAAATAACCCTTTTCTTACAAACAAATGTTAATTTTAGGAATGGAAATGATACATGAAGACAAGTGCTTGCAGGATCATGAAACACCAAAGAAGGAAGGTGATGAGTCTACTGAAAAGGAAGAGAAAAATGAGCAATTCTTTTCTCCCAAAAAAGGGACAGAGGCATATGACTTCATTCAGAAGGTTGTAAATGCAGCTCAGTCCTGGTTCAGTCTCTTTGGCTGGCCCGAAGGACCCCACTTGCTTTCTATTCCAGAAACTATCAGAAGGTAACAATTACATGTAACTCTAAATTCCTTGCATTATTTCACGGTGTAAAATGTAGTCTTTTAACTGAGATCATTTTAAGTGAGACACATTATTAAATAATTTACCTAAAACTGATAAATTGTGAGAGAAATATTAAGAAAAGTAAAAAGACACAAATAAAAATTTTTAGTATACACAGACTTTCTAATTTCCTCGAAACATCTGATGATCTTAGGCAAGCACTGGTGAATTCTGGACCTCATCTTCCTCATCTGTGAAGACAGAAAAGGTAAACCGTGGGTAAGAGAAGCCCTTTTATACTAGCAAATTTGGGGAAGCACACAGTTCTATATGAATAAACTACCACCGCTGCCCCAGATGCAGTCAGGTGGACAGATGTGGTGTTAGTAACAGGCAGGGCTCACTTTTCCCTCACTATCTCCTCTGTGATCATACATTTACCTCCCTTCTTTCATGTGTTGCTTTACCACTCACGAGGTCGAAAATAATTCAGCTGCTTTCATTATATCAGGAAACTTAATTTTGTTGTTAATTTAGGCAGAAATTTAGGCTCCTCATTTGTTATGCTGTTGCTGTCACAGGGGGTTCTCACAACTTTTCCATTTCCTTTCTCGGCAATGGAGGGGGAGTGTTGATCTCTATAGCTACTGGTTATACCTGCATTTAGGAAGTTACTATTTATTCAAGAAATAGCCAGATGAAGCTCAGTATATGTTTTTCCTACATGTTATCTTTTTCAGGTTTTTAAAAAATTGATAATTTAAGCTTCACAGAATGAAATGGCTAATATATCATCTTTATCTATGCTGTGGGAAAATAATGTGAGATACACTGAAAATTTATATGCTTGAGCATAAAATCATTTGTCTCCAGTGAATTTTCCAGAAAAATTTTTCTGTTACAATTTTTCAGTTTTCTGTTTTGCTAAAAATTTTTATCTATTTTGAATAACTTTTAGTGATTTGCTTTTATTTGGGGGGAAATCATAGACTGTACAATCAAAATGCATTATTCCACACTTATGACTAGTAGTCTTCCTGTTTTTTTTAATTCTCTTCTGTGCAATTATAATCTCTTCTTCATTAGTAACTTTATTTCTCTTGAGTTTTAGATGTTAGGAGTTTATGTTTCATATAATAAAACATTTTGGATTAATTTATCAATTTCTGTGTTTTGTAAACCATGCAATGTTGCAGTTGATTTCTCAAAAATGTTGCAGTGGATTCGTTTCTGAGAGGAGGAGCGTGGTGGGGGCAAGAGGCACGGAGTCACCACACAGACCCAGGGAGTCGGGTGAAAGCAGGCCTGAGGCGAGCAGCCCGCAGACTCGTTTATTTGAGTTAGTACAACAGCTTATATAGCCAAGACCAGCCAATCTGGTCTATGGGGCGGTCTATGCCCCAACCAATCACAGCCTGTTGCCAGGCAGTTTCTGAAACCATCCAATCACAGCCTGCCGTCAGTCAGGCTCTGTTGTCATGTGGTTTCCTCTGTTGTCATGTGGTTTCCGAAGCCATCCAATCACAGCCTGTTGCCAGGCATTTCTGTTGTCAGTGGCCATCTTGGCATGACCTTTTCACCTCATTCCACCACAATGCAATGCTGATTTTTTTCTTTCTAATTTAAATTTTCTTTGAACTTAAGTTGTGCACTTACATATGTTCCGATCTGTAAATTTATCTCTTTATTTAACTTTGGCTCACATTTTTGTTATTTTTATAGAGCTTATGATTTTTCATTTCTGTGCAATTTTAAATGTAATGGTGATTGTTAATTTTTTATATTATGACATACATGCACTATTGTTTTCTTGCCAGTTCACATTAATTGTTGGGCATTTGCCTATACTATTTTGCTATAATTTTTTAGTATAAAACAAAAATGAATGCATTTTCTTATGAGCAGTAGCAGACATTTTATAGATATTTCATTGGAAGTTTCTCAGAGGTGAGATCACTAAATCAAATAATGCAAACTTCTTAAATTGCCTTCTTTCAGATGATGATTTTACTTGATATTTCTAATTTTCAGTAGTCATTTATTCCTGTATAATAATGATGGATTTGGTTGTAATATGAGCAGGAGATGAGGGTTTCTGTAGCCCCTGCGTAGGCCTTTTTTTTTTTCCGTCAAATCTTTTCTCTGATGAGAAAACAGAAAAATATTCTTGAAGCAGTTGGCAAATCATGGCAGCACAAATTCCTTAATTTAACATACTGGGGTATTAGGTGCATGACTTCAAGAAGTTTAAGAATATAGTAGTCTAGATTGGAGGAGAGAAGTGAAATTTTAATAGCATTAGATCTTTCTCATTTCATTAACCATATTTACCAACTCTTCTTCCATTTGGCAGTGGAGAATTAGTTTAAAACTCATTTCCAAGAGAACACATCTACAAATTATATTTCATTGATAATACATATTTCAACTTTCCTTGGAGGATTTTTTCCCAGGCTTGATATAGGAACTTCAGACTTTAAACTATATATGCTATTCTCTTTGCAGCTTTGAGCTGATGGCAAATTCATTGATAGCTTTAATAATTTGAAAATAAGTTGCCACCTCCATTTCTGGGCATCCTGCCAATTTACCTTGCAAACAGTGTCCAACAGAGTCACAGAAACTTTAAATTCAAACTAAGTGCTAAAATGAAAGTGGTCATAATAATTGACTATAATTGTGTTCCTTGAGTTTCTTGTTACTTCTGCATATTACTATAAGAATAATGAGGCCAGCGCAGGTGGCTCACTAGGCTAATCCTCCACCTAGCGGTGCCGGCACACCGGGTTCTAGTCCGTCGGGGCGCCGGATTCTGTCCCGGTCGCCCCTCTTCCAGGCCAGCTCTCTGCTGTGGCCCGGGAGTGCAGTGGAGGATGGCCCAAGTGCTTGGGCCCTGCACCCCATGGGAGACCAGGAGAAGCACCTGGCTCCTGCCATCGGATCAGTGTGGTGCACCGGCCGCAGCACGCCGGCCGCGGCAGCCATTGGAGGGTGAACCAACGGCAAAGAAAGACCTTTCTTTTCTCTCTGTCTCTCTCTCTCACTGTCCACTCTGCCTGTCAAAAAAAAAAAAAAAAATGAAAACGTTTTACAAGTCTTATTTTTAAAGTAGTTTCTTTCCTTAACCATTTTACTTTTTGCTTGTTAGTGATAATTGATGGAGCAAGGACAAAAAAGCCTTAGATCCATGTTGACCTTTCACCTACCTAACAGCAAGCAGGCCCCTGTTTCTCTGCCCTTCTATTATAGCCCCATCCTGCCTTGACCAGCCCTGACCTGGCTGGACCATTGGACACACCACTATCTGAAGATCCACCTGTCAGCCTGAGCTCTCCCTACTCCTCCCAATCTCTCTCCGCTCTCTCAGGAGCTCAGCCTTAGAGTCCAACCTCAGTCCAAACCTCTCCCGGCTTACACTGTAATCTCGAAGGACCTCTAGTGCTAGCCCAAGCTCTCCCACGTTCTCAGCAGCCCAGCTTTAGCTCAGAGCCCTAAGCCCCGTTCTGCCTCTTTGTACTATATAAAGCACCAGTCTGTAAGGGAAGGTGCTCTCTGCTGTGTGTTCACCTGGGAGTGAGCCCCTTCCAGGCTTACTCTTTGAATAAGCTTGATCTGGCTGTGGCTTCATGCTCTGTCTCCTCTTTCCTCACAATAATAGTAAATGAGTTTTTCTACCTGGAAAGACAGATAATAATTAAACCTTGCTTTTTGCATGTGTCTTTTTAGTCTCTAAAATAAGAGAATTCTCATAATTAAAAAAATTTAAAAACCATTTAATATGTTAATACTTAAGAAGAGAAGGAATATGGTTAAAAATTTTAAGCTTTTGTGTCATAAAGTCCACATTGGTGGGATAAGCATACATCTAGACATTATAAAAAAGATTGTATAGATTTTTTAAAAAGTTTTCATTTTATTTGAAAGGCCAAAAGAAAGAGAAAGGAAGAGACAAAGATCCTTCATTTGCTGGTTCACTCCCCAAATGCCCACATGGCTGGAACTGGGCCAGGCTGAAACCAGGAGGCTAGAACTTCACCCAGGTCTCCCGTGTGGGTAGCCAGAACCCAAGTACTTGGGCCATGATCTCCTGCCTCCCAGGATGCACGTTAGCAGGAAGCTGGATTAGAAGCGGTGGAGTTGGAACTCCAACTGGGTACTCTGATATGGGATGTGGGCATTCACAAGGAGCAACTTAACCACTATGCAAGATGCCTGCACTGAGAATGTAGTTTTTTTTTTATCATAATTTGGGCTCTCATGAATAGTTAGTTAAGTTATATGATTAAGAAGATCGCCTTTTTTACTAAAAATCCTCTGGATGCTAATTTTAACCTAATAAATTTCAGTTAATTTTCATGTGTTAGAGGAAACTTGGAAGGAGCAGACTATTTCTTCTTGACATTTTAGATCATGAAATAAACACACAGATGAGACTGGCATATGTGGCACAGGAAGCTAAGCTGCCGCCTGCAATGCCGGTCTCTCATATCTGAGTGCTGGTTTTAGTCCTGGCTGCTTCGCTTTCTCTCCAGTTCCCTGCTAGTGTGCCTGGCAAAACAGCACAGGATGACCAAAGTGCTTGGGCCCCTGCCAACAATGTAGGAGACCAAAATGGAGCTCTGGACTCCTGGTTTCAGCCTGGATAAATAAATCGTTAAGAAAAATAAAATAAAAGAACTTGAAGTCCTGTAAGAATAACCCATTTAAAAGAAAAAGAACAATAACACACAGAGCAATCCACAATCCAAGTTAAGGCCCCCAGAATTTATGCAGAGAGCCAGCCCCTATGCAAGCATCACATTTCCTACACTGGTAAGCTACTTGTGACCATCATACGACCAAATCTCTACCACACAAAGGAAATACTGTCTTTGGCTAAGCCTTTGTTTCTTTGAATTTTAGTAATTTTATTGTCCTGTAACATATAGACAGAATTACCACTATGTCAATACATGTGTGTCACCACCATTTACACCAAAGAATACAACTGAAAAAGCATCCTTGAATCCCACCCACCTCCTTATATCTCTTTCCATTTCCCTGGAAGACAATTATTATCCTGAATCCTTACACCATGGGTTGGTTTGGTCTGTTTTTGAAGTTTATGAAGAATCATACAATTTGCATTTCTTTGTATGTAGACCTTTTTACTCACACTTATGTTCTTGTTATTCATACACATATTTGCATGTAGGAGTAATTTATTTTTAATGTTGACTATTAGGCCATTCATGGTTATATCACAGCTTATTCATTCGTATGTTGGTAGTTATGAGGGATCTTCAAAATTTCACAGAAATGCATATTATTTTAAAACTCTGCATGGATTCCAAAATTCTTTTGCACTAAAATAAATCTATTTTCCATGAAATTTTTGAAGTCCTTTTGTATTTGTCTGGTTCCTAGGTTTTCTATTATGAAAAATGCTTCTATAAAAATGTTACTATTTGCTTCTTGATGTGTATTTCTGAAATACATATAGCTAGGAGTAAAATTACAGATCATAAAATAGATTAATGATCAGTTTTAAGAAGCATTTCCAATTTTCCAAGATGTTTGTATCAATTTTGATTCACATTAACAAACACAATTATTGTAGCTGTTCTGCATCCTAAGAAATATTTAATAATATCAGTCTGCTCAGTATTATTTCTTTGAATGTTGTAGTTTGAATTGGCATTTTGCTGTTACTAATATTAAGAAAAGTTTTACACATTCTTGCTAATTTGAATATGCTAATTTGAAAAAGTGTGTCTTTTTTCCTCATATTTAAAGATTGAGTCTTCTCCTTTTCTTGTGCTTATTTATTTGTAAGAATTTCATGTATTTCACCTTTGAGTTCTTTGTTGGGTTTTATGTAAAAGGTAATTTCACAATAATGTGCATTATCTTTTAATTTCATTTTCAAAATGGCTTCACTTTAAATATATTCTCCCTAATTTGTATATGTACTCCAATTTATGTGTATTTATCTTAATGGTGATTACTCTTGTCTGCTCTTTAAGAAATCATTCTCTCCCTGAGACATGAAGATATCCTCCTTTGTTATTTCTAGAAGCTCTGTTGTTTAATCTTTTACATTTGATATTCAAGCCTCCTGGAATTTACTTTTATCTGTGGTATGAGATAAAGGTCAGGATTTATTTTTCCCTACTTTTCAGTCCCAGTTGACTTGATATCACTTATGGCATTTATCCAAGAGATTCAATACCACTTGCGTGGTTTGTGTAATTGACTCAATACCACTTATGGAAAAGGCCATTGTTCCTGCTTCTTCATTCTACAATGCTTCTTTTCTCATAAAGCAAGTATTCATACAAAAGAAGGTCAAATAGCTTGTGAAAAAATGGAATTAAGTTTATTTTGTTGCAAAACATTTTTAAAATTTATGCATGCTGTTTTCATAATATGTATTTTCAAACTTCTTCCGCTACTTTATACTTCATGTTACTCAGTAGTGTAGGCAAAGCTTGTTCTCTGATATTTTCTTATTTATGTCATTTTCATTCCTACAAAAATGTTAGGACAGCTTAAAAATTTCTACCAAAAAGAAATAGAAAGCAGCTTGCTGGTATTTTAATTAAAATTGAAGTTTCTTGTTGATTAATTTAGAAGTAAGTTACATATTTGCAATATTGCCTTAATTTAAAAAATGGCATTTATTATTTTCTTTATTCGGGTCTTTTGAAATTTGTTTTAGTGATGAAAGTTTTTTTGTATAGAGTTCTTTTTGTATATACTTCAGTAAATTTATACCTAGGCATTTGATATTGAAGCTATGGTTAATGGAATTTCTTCAATTTTTCTCTGTTTTCCATACTTATGCTATATATAAAGTTGATTATCCTATGCTGATTTATCAAATTACTGCATTTAGGGAATTCACTAATTCTAATTCTTTGTATATTTTGTTATTTTCTAAAAATACATCATCTGCAAATAATGAACTTTTTTTTCCTTTTCAATTCTTACATCTTTGATATCTTTTTCTTGCCTTATTGCTCTTGCTAGGATCTGTAGATAATAATATACATCCTCCTCTTATCCTTGGTTTTAGGAAGAAAATGTTTTATTTATTTATTCATTTTTAAAGATTTATTTATTTATTTTGAAAGAGTTACAGAAATAGAGGGAGAGACAGAGAGAGAGAAAAATCTTTCATCTGCTGGTTGGTTCACTCCCAGATGGCCATAATGGACAGGGCTGGACCAGACTGGAGCCAGGAGCTTCTTCTGGGTCTCCCACGTGGGTGAGGGGCCACCTGCACCCAATCACTTGGGTGGTCTTCAGCTGCTTTTCCCAGGCCATTAGAAGGGAGCTGGATTGAAAGGAGAGCAACTGGCACACAAACAGGCGCTCCTACAGGATGCAGGTGTGCCAGGCAGCCACTTTACCTGCTATGCTAAAATGGCCCCAGGAATAAAACCTTTAAATATTTTACCATTTAGTAGGAGCTTCCCATAGAAATCCTTTATTAGATAGGACGTTTATTTTTATTTCTACCAGTACTATGTTTTCATAATGAATAGATATTTAGATTCAGTTTTTAAACAATAAATTTTCCTCTAAATTTGGCTTTATCTACATTGTATATCTTATATGTAATGTATTATTTTCATTCCATTCATGTTATTTTCTGATTTCCAATGTAATTTATTTTACAGAGGTTGCTTAGAAGCTTACATCAGGTGACTCTGCTGTTGATATTTAGCATAATTTCCTTGAGGTCAAAGAGCATTTCCTTTAAACTTTTTTGTTTATAAGCCAACATTTAATTTGTTGTCTTTTTGCTCTCCAGCCTGAAGATATTTATTTTGTAGTAACTTTCCATGATTTACATTAAAATGAATTTCCTTATTGTGTTCTTAAATAATATAGGTGCTTACTGATTTTTAAATAATATATCAATTAATAGGATTAATTTGTTAAAATGTTCACTTATCTTTGTATATCTGTCTGCTCTTTAAAAATTCAGTTTTACTTTATAATTTTGAGCCTGTTACCAAGTGCATTAAAATGTGCAATTGTAACACCTTTGTGATTTATTGAAACTTTGAATGCTATGAAATTCCTTTCTCTATATTTAGTAATGTTTTCTTCTTTAAATACTACTTTATATTATACGAAAATGATACATTCCTTTCTTTTTTATTTTTATTTTTGACAGGCAGAGTGGACAGTGAGAGAGAGACAGAGAGAAAGGTCTTCCTTTGCCGTTGGTTCACCCTCCAATGGCCGCCACGCTGTGGCCGGCACACCGCACTGATCCGATGGCAGGAGCCAGGTGCTTCTCCTGGTCTCCCATGGGGTGCAGGGCCCAAGCACTTGGGCCATCCTCCACTGCATTCCCTGGCCACAGCAGAGAGCTGGCCTGGAAGAGGGGTAACTGGGACAGAATCTGGCACCCCGACCGGGACTAGAACCTGGTGTGCTGGCGCCGCTAGGCGGAGGATTAGCCTAGTGAGCCGCAGCGCCAGCCACATTCCTTTCTTTCTGTTTAATACTTACATAGTATTTTTGTTTCTTTTACATGAATCCATTTCCTTTATTTTTGGTTGTGTCTCCTTTCATACCTTATTGTTAGCATAGTTGATTCTTATTCTTTCAACATATGAATTTGTGCTCTATGCAAATCTCATAAAATTATGTAAAATTGGATTTAAATTTCCAATGTTTTTAAATTCTTTATTTTTATACCTATTATTTGTTCCTTTCCCTTTCTGCCTTCTCTTGGATTGATGAAATATTTCCTTTATTATATTCTGATTCATCTTCTAGTAGCTTACCACAAGACTATAATGAGTTGAAAATGTATGTATGCTGTGATATCTACAGCAATCATTAAAATAATCAGAAAATTAAAATAAGAAAGGTGCCACTATTTTTATATAATGTAATTATACACATCAAGACAAATACACATATATATCATAAATGTGTAAGTATATAAATATTGATATATTTAACAATGTTGTTATTCTTCATTCTTTCTGCATGTTTAATCTTCCATGTAGGATGCTTCTTTTCCTCTCAAATAATTATCTTAAGACTTTTATATAGTTTAATGTATTTTAATAGCAAACTTGTAAGAACAGCACAGAAGACAGACAACATTAAAAACATGTACTTCATGTAAGACAACTCAGAAAAGTATAGTGATGGATAGAATCTACTGTATGATAAAAATGCCACAAACACCATTTAGTTGCCATCAATAAGAAATTGACTTATTTTTAAAAAAATCCAAATGCTGGCATTGTCTAGAAAAATGTAACAGGGTTATTTATAGTTGTTATAAAGTTGAACTGCTGAAACTTGTTCACTGAAACATTTTGACTTACATTAATATTTTATGTCCCCACATTTATATTAAAAATCCACACACAAATGAAAATGGAAAAGCTGCCAATAGTTTATTTCTGTCCCCTCTTTTTCCACTTGCAATCATATACTTAGGTACCTTTTGACCCCATGGGAAAAAAAATACCTAATGTTCAGAAATACCAGTAACAGGAAGAAGATAAAATTTTTTGAGAATGAACTGTTTCCCATCATAGTGGATTCTTAAGCACATTTCCATGTATGTGGCATGCTAGCTGGATGTCTTTTGGCAAAATTGTTACATGTTTGGTGTGGATAGCACACAGGTTGGTGTCTTCAAAAAGGCCAACCAGAGGCCGGCACCGTGGCTCACTAGGCTAATCCTCTGCCTGCGGCCCCAGCACCCCAGGTTCTAGTCCCAGTTGGGGTGCCGGATTCTGTCCCGGTTGCTCCTCTTCCAGGCCAGCTCTCTGCTGTGGCCCGGGAGTGCAGTGGAGGATGGCACAAGTCCTTGGGCCCTGCACCCCATGGGAGACCAGGAGAAGCACCTGGCTCCTGGCTTCGGATTGGCGCAGTGCGCTGGCTGTAGCTGCCATTTGGGGGGTGAACCAACGGAAAAGGAAGACTTTCTCTTTCTGTCTCTCTCTCTCTCTCTCTCTCTCTCACTGTCTAACTCTGCCTGTCAAAAAAAAAAAAAAAAGAAAGAAAGAAAGAAAGAAAAAAAGGCCAACCAGATAGACCTCCCTTGCCTCCTGCAAAGCACCAATAGCTGGGGTCTGGGATCTGTTTTGAAGTCCTGAGCAATTGCTTGCACCAGATGCTGGAAGGGGAGTTTGCAAATCAGAGGCTCAGTAGACTTCTGAGAACATCTAATTTCAGAGTGCCACAGTTCCAGGCCTGTGACGAGGAAGAGTCTTCACACCACCAGTAGAGGGCGCACTCTTGCGAGCAGCTTTTGTAGCCAGTTGCTTCCGGGGTGCTTTACCACTAGTCGGTTTGCAGGCAGTCTGCTGTGTACAAGCCTTCTCCTTCCTTACCCTGCTTCTCCTCCGGCTGGAGCTCGGCGAGTGAGAGGCGGCACTGGCGTGAGGGAGCGACGGCCTAGACTTTTAAATCATGGTTGGGTAACAAATTTCTGTGTTTTATTTCTGAAAAGTATGTGTATTTTACACACTTATTCTAGTTGTGCTTGTTTTTTAAAAACAGGATTCAGGTTAATAGTTACTTTCTTTCAGAATTTTGAAGATATGGCATATTTATTTTTTATTTCTTTCAAGAAATAATTTGAAATTTTAAGTGTGACTGTTTTGGGGAGATTATCTTTTTTGAAGTACTTTTTTTAAAAAAAAAGACTTATTTATTTATTTGAAAGGCAGAGTTACGCAGAGGCGGGGAGAGAGAGAGAGAGAGCAAGAAAGAAAGAGAGGTCTTCCATCCACTGGTTCACTTCCCAAATGGCTGCGACAGCTGGAGCTGTGCCCATCCGAAGCCAGGAGCCAGGAGCTTCTTCCAGGTCTCCCATGCGGGTGCAGGGGCCCAGGGACTCGAGCCATCTTCTACTGCTTTCCCAGGCCACAGCAGAGAGCTGGATTGGAAGTGGAGCAGCCACTCGAATATGGGATGCTGGTACTGCAGGCAGTGGCTTTATCCACTATGCTACAGTGCTGGCCCCTTTTTAAAAGTACTTTTAAGAACTTCTCTTTCAACAGCTTCACTACGATATGTCCAGAAAAGTTTTTTTGTTGTGATTTTTATTAAAACTCATAGTGGTTCTTTCATCTGTAGTTTGATTTTTTATTAGATATGGAGATTTCTTAGCCAATACTCCCACGAGTTATGTGACTAGCCCATTTTTTCTGATTTTTCCTCTTTTTTTTCTATTTTCCATCCTTTAGCCTCTTTATGTTGCTATATGGATATTTTCCTATGATCTGTGTTTCAGTTCATTAATTCTCTCTTCACTTGATTTACTCTGCTGTTAAACTCTTTTTGATTTTATTTATTGCATTTTTATTTTTAAATTTTCATTTAGTTAAATTTTGTATTTGTAGTTTAATGATAAAATTCTCAATCTTGAATGTAGTACATATAGTGAGTTTAAAATATGTCTTAAAAGGGAGCAGGAGGGAGGGTAAAAGGAGAGGGAAGGGGAGTGGGGGAGGAAGCAAATACTATTATATTCTTAGAATTGTATCTACAAACTATATTGAAATTGTTAAAAACTGACTAAAATCTTTTTAAAATTCTAAAAAAATAAGTGTATGATGACAACTGTGATAAAGAAGCTCCTTTGGATGGCAACTTTGATTTTGGTCAGTCTCAACCTTATTTAAATTCCTGCTCAGTAAGTGAATCTATTCTCATAATTAAAAAAAGAAAAGAAGGCAATTGCCTCTCTTGTGCTTCTGCTAATGTGACCTGGAGCGGCATTAGCTTTGATGAAACTGCATAGTGAGACTAGTTTTGATAACTGTGCTTACAGACATCATCTCCATTCTGTTTATCTTCAAGCTTCGGCTTCCAACAGAACTTTTTGTGTGTATCCTGTATGTTTTAAGTTATCAAATCTTGCCAGTTGTTTTAGCCTTTTATAAAAAGTGTGCCTATAAGTTATAATATTTGGGTATCTCTGCATGTCTTTTGTTTATTCCGTACTGTTTCATTTCATGTACATTAATCTTAGCCCATGATAGTATTAATTTTTCTCATAAAATATTTGCTTCCTTGTTGGTAATTTCAAGATACACTAGCTCTATTATACACCATACTTGTGAGGAACCTGAGGAACAGAAAGATCAAATAATTTCCAAAGGGTCATGCAGTAAGTGGCAAAGCCAGCTTTTCATCAATGGTAGCTTCACCCTTACTCAGTACTATGTACTGCCTCCTGTATTATGAAGACAGACTTCCTATCCATAAAACTGGAGACCTGCTGTACATAAATGGCCTCTTGGATAATTTTTATTTGTCATTCTAGGCTAGTGATAAATTTATGACTCTGATGACTTAGAAACAATTAGTATAGCATGATAAAATTGATAAATTTTGGACAGCAAAGATAGAAATATTTACTCCATTCAAAAAATTACATGTACAACAAGTTAGTACAATAGACCATGGGACTAAAGGTCCTAGTGTCTTATTTTAAGAAAACTGGAAGGTATGAGAAAAATACATCTCTGGACTTCACCTTTAAAATAAGGATTCCTGCCCATTAAGCCAACATGCAGGATGTGTCCTTCTGAGCATTAAGATGACAATGTTGAGAAACTATTTAAATTTACTTTTTTTTTTCTGATATCAGCAATGTATGATTAATTTTTTTGGTTTATTTTTTTTAACTTTTATTTTTGTATATAGATGTGTGATGAGTATTTGAAATCTATGTTGGAAACTATAGTTATTATCTGCAATTTATGGCATACACAATGGAGCTCAATGAGTTTAGATAATTTGCCATACTCACAACTAGTAGGTTGCAGGCCTGAGATTCATTTTCTGTTCCCTTTCTCCAAATCAAATCTATTCTCAATCCAATTCTTCAGACTTAGAAATTCTGACACTAGATAATGATAGGTGTTTGAGTGAGATACTAGAAATATCTGAGAATATTTATAAACCTAATATGGACTAACACATGGTACCTGAATCATGTACATTTCTGACTTAGTTAATTTTAATGTAATTTTTTTTACTCATTGAACTGTTTTTTCGAAGCTTATCATTTTGAGACTGGTTTTAATATAATGTCTTTTTCCCATAGGGATGTGCAAAAAATACAATATTACTCACCTTCATCACCCAAAAAATTTACCAGACAAAATGACTTTTCCAAATATAATAAGACTATTTATGATGTGATGCTTCACCTGAGTGGACAAATGCCACCTGAAGTCAATTCAAATCAATCTTTACCTAGCGACATCACTGGAAGGGTGATTCAGCTTCATCTACAACATTCCTCACTTCTCAACTTGCTCAAGTAAGAACATGAATGTGCCCATTTAAGCACGTAATTGTGGCTTGGATATGAACTCGTTTTGAAAATCTCAGTGTCAGGCAAATATTTCTCCTGAAGCCACTGAAGGAAAAAGGATAAAAACTAAAAGTTATTCATCATAATATTATTAGTACAATTTCAAGTTATGCATATTGAGAACTTTCAGTCTGCATAAAGTCTTGATACACATGATAGGAAAATAATTAGCATCAGAATGTCTGTGTTCCTCTGCAAAGATTAAACAGCAAATGGCCATAAAGAGAAAAGCATTATTCAGTGACAGATGGAAGTGAACTTATGCTGCTGCTTTTGCCTCCACTTGCAGCATCCTTGCCCACTAAACTCCCCAGAGCTATAGGCAGTGTACTTACGCCGTCTTCCATGCTCTTATGCCACTGAAATCGCACGTATTACACGTAATTATTTGTGTAAAAAGATGCAATTATCTCGAAGTGTATTAATGTGCTTTTCATTTTTGCTTCTTTGTGTGTAGAATATGCTCCTCAGGTGGCCAGAGAAACTTATTTGCCTTAGCAGGAGTAGGAATGGAGGGCAAGAGGAGCACCCTTAGATCAGGAATGCTTTACATTCAATGCTTTATTTCCAAATTAGAATTTTGGAATCCATAGAAATATTATATATGAAAATTTGTGCATGGTCCTGGGCAAAATATTTTCTCTCTTTTCTTAGGCCCTCACTATCATGGTAATAGCAGAACTATATTGGTTTCCTGTGGATTGGAAGGGAGCTAGAAGTTTCTAAGTTACAAAAAGGAGACTGAGTAAAGATTCAAGGGGTCTGTCAGGGAGGTTGCTATGTTAGAACGTTAGAGAGATCCCACTAAAGAGAAGAAAGTATGGTAAATGGTTAGACCTGAAGCCTCCATATGAATGATAAATATATGGAGACTGAGAAGTGGCTGAGTTATAGGAGACTTCATGTTTCATGATGGCGCTAAGAGAATTGATACAAGATCCCCATCTCGGATATCAGCAGCATATTTTCAGATAAGGGACATCATCAAAGAGAGCAGGACCTGGAAAAGCATCAGAGACCTGCATGTACAGGTACAAGTGTCCATCTCTCCTGTCTTATATAAGCCCAAATGCTTGGCTGATCCAGGTTCTAAGAGGCTTTATACAATTTGTGGGCTATTCTTTATAAAATAATAACAAATTAAAATGCCAAAATTAGACACGTGACTTTAGGAGGTAATTATGAAAGTTAGAAGCCTGAAGTTGGATATTTACTGGACAATTTATCTCTTTTTTGATGTTGTCTTGCATTGGAGGAGGTGAGGTGCTCAAACTTTGAGAGTTTATCATAAAGAACAGAAGTATATAAAGATCATTCCAGTAAGCAGACACAAAGATAAATGAAGATGCAAATTTGTATTTTCTTTCTATCTTTCTATATTCCAACTATGTGGGAAAATGAGAAAGATTATGTCAGTTAAGGAATATACTGCAACTGTATGGAATTATGTAAATCATTTTAAACTCCACTGATTTCTCCTTGAACCTGTAAACCCCACAAATTAGTAAGCATCTTGTGAGCAGGAACCACATTTCATTTATGTGACATTCTAATATCCAGGGTTACTGATAGCACAGAATGAGGTCTATATCCATCAAATACTTATTTCTTAACATTTGATTTCACAGAATTTTGCTTTTTGAGTATATATATATATATATATATATGAAATAAAACAATGTTAAGTATAAAAATTAGGAGGAAATGAAGAACAAGTGAAGGATTTGCATTCTAGGAGGGAATGTGTAAATCAATGATAAATGGTCAAGTTGGTGAAAGATGGAGTGTGTGCTATGAATTTTAAGCATTAAACTTTATTTATAACACTAAATTATGACTCATTAAAAAAACTTTAAGGGCCGGCACTGTGTTGTAGAGGGTTGGGCCACTGACTGTGGCACTGACATCCTGTGTGGGCATGATTCAAGTCCCAGCTGCTCTGCTTCCTTTCTGGCTCCCTGCTGATTTGCCTGGGAAGGCAGCAGGAGATGGCCCAGGTACTTGGGCCTGTGCATCCACAGAGGGGAGACACAGGGGAAGCTCCTGGTTTCTGGCTTTGGCCTAGCCCAGCCCTGGCTATTGTGGGCATTTGGGGAATGAACTAACTGATAGTAGATCTCTCTCTCTTTCTCTCTCTCTCTCTTTTTCTCTCTGTAAAAAGACAACAAACAGAAAACTTTAATAATTAAAATATTTATAGTTTGCTAAGACAGATTGCTTGGCATAAAAGAAGGGGTATTTGTTTTCTCACAGTTCTGAAGGCTGGGAAGTCCAAGATCAAGATATTGGAGGGATGGTTTCTTCTGAGGTCACTCTCCTTGACTGGAAGATGACCTTGTGTTCTGAATCATCCCATGGGCTTTCCTCTGTCTACATATGCCCCTGGTGTATTTCTGTGTGTTCAGATTTCACCTTCTTATGAAGACACCAACCGAATTGTATTAGGGTCCAATCTAATGACCTCATTTTCATTTGTTGCCTCTTTAAAGACCCTAACTCAGAATCACATTCTGAGATATTGCAATTTAGGATTTTCAACACGTGAATTTCAGATCATAAAAGTTCCATATATGTTATATTATGAAAATATTATAGAACTGGATGTTATATTTTTAAAATTTTTCTTACTGACTTTTTAAATAATATCCTTAATGTTTCTTGCTATTTGTTGCTGTTAAGGACTGAATTGTGCACCAATCCAAATTTGTATACTGATACCCTTACCCCTAATGTGACTATATTTGGAGATAAAACCTTTGCAGAGACTTTGCAGGTTAAATGAGATCATAAGTATGGGATTCTAATATGATATAGCTGGTGTCTTTATAAGAAGAGGAAGAGAGACCCAAGTTGTGACAAAGTGGGTTAAGCCACCAGCTGTGTCACTGACATCCACATTGTGGTACTGGTTGAGTCCTGCCTGCTCTGATTCCGATCCAGCTCCCTGCTAATGCACCTGGGAGAACAGCAGAAGATGGCCCAAGTACTTAGGCCCCTGCCACCCACATGGGAGACCCAGATGGAGTTCTGGGTTCCTGGCTTTGGCATTTCCTTGCCCCAGCTGTCGCAGCCATTTGATTCTCTCTCTCTCTCTCTCTCTCTCTCTCACACACACACACACACACACACACACACACACACCATTTCTCTTTCTTTCTGTGAGTACAGAGAAAATGTTGTATGCTAACACAGTGTGAAGGTAGTAATCTGCAAGGAAATAAATTTCTGTTTAAGTTATTCAGCCTGTGATATCCTGTTATGGTCTCTGATATATTTTGATGTAATTTCACTATTTGTAAACAATAATCACTGTTGTGGTGTAATTTTAATTTAAAAGAACTTTTATTTATTTACAATTTGCATAGTGTAAAACTACAACAGAAGCAGAATATAAACATCTTGTTCCCTACATTGTAAATATAGACATCACAAGAATATAAAACTCTTATTTTGAGATGTATATTTTAAAATTTCTACTGAAAATAAATGCATACATAAAAAGCAACTCACATCCCTTTATAAGTAAATTTAATCACACTGTGTTTTTCATTTCTTTTATCCTTAAAAACTTCCCACTCTTCTTTCTTGTGCATTACCACCATGGGAACTTAGTTGCATCTAGGAATAAAACTATTTAAAAACAGCAGTCTAAGAAGTTATTCTAGATGGGTACACTGGGCTGCAGTAAAAGAGTATGACTTTTGAATCAAGTAACTGTATGTCCCAGCTCTTTTGTATTTCTATGACCTTGTACAAGTTAGTTAACTTCAAGTTCAATATCTGGAAAATTGAGTATACTTCCCAAATTTACCTGGCTGATAAAAACATTACAAATAATATAATGCACATTACATGGCATATAGTAGATTATTATTGTTAATTTAAAACAATGAATTACGATTTATGCTTCAGTATGCTATATCCTTAAGTTACCCCAATATGGTAATCATTAGTGACATACTGAAAAACTAATTCTTGTGATACCACTATCATTATAATGAATATTTAAAAATTCATTCTTCTATTAGAAATGAATGTCTTGTTGATATAAAAAAAGTCAGAGAACCAGTATTTTTCAGCTATGCTCCTGTATGTATTAGATGGAGTGAGAACTTTTTTTAATTATTATGTTTGAGTAGCTGGCCAGTTAGCTCAGTTGGTTAGAGCATGGCAGCAATAAATTATTATGTTTGAAATATAAAGAGCGTATATTTTCTTATAATTTTATCACATTCTGCTGTGGTCTTTAATGATTGATTTAATAAGCCACACTCTCCAGTTTAATAAGGCAAAAGTGTGAATGCATTTGTTTGAGAAAGTTAGTTGTGGTCTTAAAATCTAACAGAATTTTAACTGAGTGAAAGGAGGTTTGAATAATTAATTACATATTTATTGTATATGTATTACTGAAATCAAACAAATTTGTGACAGCATCATTAAACCTTATGGTGCTTGTGGACATTGTGTAATTTTTCTGTCATTCTAGTTGGCACAGCTCCCAGTAGTGTTGACATTAACATGGGTCATTTCTGTTTTGGCATTTTATGGTGTGAAGATGTAGGTATGGAAGAATGATTTTTGCATTAAAGTCAAGCCATTCAGATTTATTTTCTCTTTATCAACAAATACATGAATGTAAGGATATGTTGACCGTGATAAAATTACCTAACATTTAGAAAGTAGAAGTATGGTTAATAAAATTGGGTCATTAATTCAATATATGTGCATATTTTATCACAGAAATAAATGTATTAAAATTTAAAATAGTCATAAATGATATTAGCTTCCCTACTTAAGCTTGATAATACACTGAGTGAGGATTTTGTACAAGTGAAATATCTAGTTTGTGTAATAACTGAGAAACTTATGTTTAGAGAGTCAGTTGGAATATTTTAAAAATAATTTTTGGAGGTTTAGGATTTAATAACTCATTCCATCTAATTCTGTTTTGACCTACACAGTGTAAATTTGGAAAAAATATTCAAATAAGAAATATAGTATGCAAAAGTGTTAACCAGCTCAATTCTTAAAGTCAATGTTCTAAAGCTATGCAGCTGACAAAATCCCAGTGTCTCAGGCAGCAGCTTTACCCACTACCCCACAATGCCAGCCCTTCAATAAGATAGCTTAATTGAAGATCAATGTAAATGAGTATTATGCTATCATAATTTAGTTTTTTCTCTTTTAATTTTAGAGACAAAGGAGGATGTATTTCTCATATACTGCCAGAATTTCTGCTTGAACCAGAAGATTATAAGAGGTGGATTAAAATAAAAGTAAGAGAATATAATTCAAGAAGCAGTCTACACAGTTAATTCATTTTTAATGTTCGATGTTTGTTAGAATGCTAAATTTTATTGTTTTTAAAAATATCAGACATAAAAAGTGTATATGTCTATTGTGTATTATGTGATGTTTACATGTATATACATTGTTTAATATCCAATCAGGGTAAGCATATTTATCTCTTCAAACATTAGGCATTTTTATAGTGAAAACATTGAAAATCTTAGCTTTCAATTTGTTTCTTTAAAGAGAAATATAGGTATTTTTACCATTATCTATACTCACTCTACTGTGAGAAGATTCCATTTTATTTTTTTAATTTTCATTTTCTTTTTATTTATTTATTTGACAGGTAGAGTTATAGACAGTGAGAGAGAGAGACAGAGAGAAAGGTCTTCCTTTTCCGTTTGTTCACCCCCCAAATGGCCGCTACGGCCAGTGTGCTGCAGCCAGCGCGCTGCACCGATCTGAAGCCAGGAGCTAGGTGCTTCCTCCTGGTCTTCCATGCGGGTGCAGGGCCCAAGCACTTGGGCCATCCTCCACTGCACTCCCGGGCCACAGCAGAGAGATGGACTGGAAGAGGAGCAACCGGGAGTAGAACCTGGTGCCCATATGGGATGCAGGCGCCGCAGGCGGAGGATTAACCAAGTGAGCCACGGCGCCAGCCTGAAGATTCCATTTTTGATTGCTTGATTTTTCCCTGTGCTTTTGTGCATTTGTTTAAAAATTCCTTTGGAGTTCTTATGCAAAAATTATTGCATAGCTTTCTAAAATATGTAAGTATTTCCTTCTCTGGAGGAGACCTACAATTGAAGAATGGTGTGGGCTTTGGTAAATTTTATTCTTATCATAAATTTTTAAAATATATATGTGTTGCAAAGAAAATACTGATGCAATTTTGCCATTGCTTGCCACTTTTCTTCCTCAGTTTTAGAGGGGAATAGAGAAAAATTAAGGCATAAATACATAAATTTCTCATAATATACACTGCGTTTTGAGGAAATCTATAGAGAAGAAGAATTGTTTTTAAAGAGCCTGAAGGCTTTTAGGCAATAGTTTTGTGGTGCTGACACAGCAGTCACCCTATCACTTGAGTAGGAAAGCCAGGTGCCTGTTCTGTGGCACTCTGCTGAGTTTCTGTGGCCTAATCCAAAGGCTGGGGCTCTCCGTGCACTCAGGTTTCATATGACCTTTTCAAGTCACCCAGCCAGCTCTACTACAGAATGAGCTGATACGTAGATGTACTGAGTGAATAATTTAATGACACAAATAAGGCACTTGTGCTCCAGAAAGTTACTTCTGTTGGTAGTTTCTATCATTGGCATATGGGTTATAATAACTCTTGGTGAATGTATGAAAAAGGAAATGTGGATTTTTTGGGGGGAGAGGGCGATGGAATAAAGAGCCTCCTATGCTAAACAATCAAAATTTTGGACTTACATTTGCCTTGCATTTTAGTTATTTTTGTAATATTTTGTTTCTTAAAGTCCTCGACTACTAATACCGTGCCCACAAATCCCTGTACACCTGAGGAGTGTCCTGTTATTATAGACATGAGCAAGTTTGAAGAATGTAGTAAACGTGCATGGACAGATGTATTCCTTCAAATATACAAGGTAATATTGCTACTCTTTTTGTAAAGAAATTATATTTGAGAGTCAAAATGACAGAAAGAGAGGGAAAAGATATATAGAGATTTTTCTATCTATTGGTTCATTCCCCAGAAGTCTATAATATTCATAGCTAGGCCAGGCCAAAACCAGGAGCCAAGAGCTCCATTTGTGTCTCCCTTCTGGGAAGCAGGAATGAAAACACTTGACCCATCATCTATGCCTTCTCAGGATGCTTGAGCAAGAAGCTGGATTAGAAGCAAAATAGCTGGGACTTGATACAGCACTCCAATATGAGATGCAGTTCATCCAAGTGGCAGCATAACCCACTGTACTACAATGTCCATGTGAACGTTTCCACTCTTGTTTCCTGTGTTATTTTGTCTAGCTCACATGAATGGTGTATTAGTGTATATGCAATGCTGCTATAAAAGATTTAAAAACACAGTAGCTTAAAAGGGAATTTTTTTTTTAGAATTTCTCATTGAACTGTTAAGGAGTGGTTCAGATAGTAGCATATCTCTTCCATCCTCAGTTTTAGGCTTTCATCTGTGAGTTCCATTTCCTAGAACAAATAGGAGCAGGTGAAGGAGTAGTCGAGATCAAGAATATAGCTTTTAAGGATGTATCTTGGAAAATGTATCATTTTCATCTCATATTCCATTGGCAGAATTTAGTCACTTTGTCACACCTGGTAACAGAAAAAGTTGAGAAATAGTTTCTACAATGGATAATTACAGGGATATTATAACATTAAAAAGAAGAATGAAAAAAATGAATACTGTTGAAAATCATGGTCTCTACCTCTAATACACATTAAACTCTTGCTATAAAGTTATTCTGGAGTGATAGTCACTGGGATTCATATAACCAAAGGTGAGACCAGGTTTTGATGAGACTCTGCAATTTACTTCATGTTTAATTGCATTTATGGGTAGACTAACAGCCATAAATTATGCCTTCACACCCTCAAAATGAGGAAGTAAATACTATGGCAAGGTAAGCCCAAAAATTATAAATAAGTGCATGTAGAAAGGAATATAGACTGTTCAGATCCTTGAGAAAGGCTCCTAGAAATAATATCAATTTAAACTGAACTTTCATTAATGATTACAAATTTACTAGGTAGGATAGGGCAGGGCATAAGTTGGAGAGAGGTAGTAAAATTTATGTGTTAAGAGGTGGTAAGTGGATTTTACTGGGTAGTATGGTAGCAAAACTTTTCAAGACAAAGAGCATTCAGTATGGAAAACTCTAAAGATGAGATAAAACATGGTATATTCTGATGAACAAATATACTATAACTGGAAATAGGGAATGATGGAAGAAATTAGATGATGGTTCATATTTGTTCAAGAAAATTTGTTCAGTAATACTTGTTAAAGCATGGTAAGACAAACTTTATTCAGGACAATCACAATTTTTACAGAAACCACAGTAATGGGATTTTGCAGTGGGAGAGAGAGATTGGGCTCAAATCCAAATACAGCATGGGCAAGTGGAAATTCCTAGACAAGCAGCAGGGTTGGGGTTAATGGATAGAAAATCACTAAGAGGAGATTCTAGCAATAAGGGGAATTCTGGTTAAAAATTTTGCTAAAAACAATCCAGGATCTGGATGATAAATATAAATATAAATTATATTTATAAATATAAATATAAATGATAAATATAAATATATATTTATAAATATAAAAGGTGATCAGATATTAATGGTGGAGAGTACTTGATAAATTGACTTAGAGTTGTAACTAAAACTGGATTTTACAAGCGAGTACACAGAGGGACCTAGGAGAAATTTTAGGAGCCTGACTACAATTTGTTCAAGGAGAGAATACTTGTCACTGCATAAGCCAGACTAAAGAATATGTACTTTTTTGTATTTTCTTTGATCCCCATTACTGAAATATAAGACACAGGTAAAGAACAGGATTTATGGTGGGGGAGCAGAATGTGGGACAATGCAAGAAGTCAAAATAGATTAACTTTTTTTCCTGTTGTGTTTAAGGTACCCTGCACACTTGCCAGGCTGATAAACGCATTAGGAGAGAGAGCTGGGTGACAACACATATTTGGGCTTCTTCACTGATTTAATGATAAAACCAGAGGAATAGATAAGATTGTCCAGTTAGATCAGTTGCAGAGCTGCATTTTATATAGTTTGGAGTGTATCCAAATCACAGGTAGCTCTAGGCACTGTATTAAATCAGAATTGGATTGGCAATTACACTTAAGAAAGAAAGCAATGTCCTTTAGATGCATTTCCCAAGCCAAGCTAGAAATAGAAAGTTGTAATTTTTGCATAAGTCTCTTTAAGTTGTAACTGTAACATTCCTAGCCTAGAACTCATGTGTACCCTCTAAGAATGATTTTCTCCATTCTTCTTGGCTAATAGTTAGATAACAGGATATAGCTTCTTTCACTTAATTTCACTTTGTGTCATGTGGTTATTTCTGCTTGTTAAATTTGTATGATTTTTAAGATTTATTTATTTATTTGAAAGTCAGAGTTACACAGAGAGACAAGGAGAGGCAGAGAGAGAGGTCTTCCATCAGCTGGTTCACTCCCCAATTGACTGCAACAGCCGGAGCTGTGCTGATCTGAATCCAAGAGCCAGGAGCCTCCCCTAGGTCTCCCACAAGAGCACAGGGGCCCAAGGACCTGGGCCATCTTTTACTGCCTTCCCAGGCCACAGCAGAGAGCTGGATAGGAAGTGGAGCAGCTGGGAGTCAAACCGGCGCCCATATGGGATGCTGGCACTGCAGGCAGCAGCTTCACCCACTATGCCACAGCACCGGCCCCAAATTTGTATGTTTAATCACAGTTATTTTCATGCATTATGTTCCCAAGTCACAAAAACTATCAACAGTTAAATAATGGATCATTGAAGCATTAGAGAGGTAAAAACACTAACGGAAAGACTCAAACTCAGAAGCTGTTCTAAATGTAAATACAAAAAGGACTCCCATGTGAATACAAAGGTAGATTCTCTATGGTCTAAAGGAAATGTATGTCATGGTTTCACTGAAGATTCTAGAAAAGGAAAAGAAGATCAGAAATAAATATGATGAAGTTTAACAAATATATTCATTCATTCCCAGTGTATTGTCTGTCATAACTTCTTATAAATGTGGTGTTATTCTATCAAATCTTTTGATTTTTTCAAACAAAGAGTAGTGGTTTATCTGATTAAGTGTATTTTCATAAAACTAGTCCAAAATCTCTCATAACAGGACAAAATTGGATTTTTTTCCTAAAGGAAGGCAAGATGCCAAATCTATAGGGGTATTATTCACAATTGCATTTGTATTACCTAAGTATCCAGTAGAGTGGTGACTGCAGTACTCATTGAGCAATCTAGACGTGTTTCCTCTCCAAATGTTGTTCATCATTTGGATTAATTTTTAGTTTTTAGTATTTTTTTCAATATCTTAGCATATGACTCTTACCTCCCTTGCTTTTCATAGCTATTTTTTTTTTTTTTTGACAGGCGGAGTTAGAGAGAGAGAGAGAGAGAGACAGAGAGAAAGGTCTTCCTTCCGTTGGTTCACCCCCCAAATAGCTGCTATGGCCAGCGTGCTGCGCTGATCTGAAGCCAGGAGCCAGGTGCTTCCTCCTGGTCTCCCATGCGGGTGCAGGGCCCAAGCACCTGGGCCATCCTCCACTGCCTTCCTGGGCCACAGCAGAGAGCTGGCCTGGAAGAGGGGCAACCAGGACAGAATCTGGCACCCCAACCGGGACTAGAACCCGGTGTGCCAGCGCCGCAAGGCGGAGGATTAGCCTAGTGAGCCGCAGCACCAGCCTCATAGCTCTTTTTAACATGGCCACTTACAGTATTTAGTTTTAGTGTTGCTTATATTTTTGTGAGTTAAAAAGTTAGACACCAATATTTATTAAAATTGTCTGTAGAAGAAGGCGTTGTGGTGCACTGGGTTAAGTAGCTGCTTGTGATGCCTGCATCCCATATCAGAGTGCCAGTTGGAGTCCCAATCCACTTCCCTGTAAATATGCTTGGGAAAGCAGCAGAAGATGGCCCAAGTACTTGGGCCCCTGCCATGCATGTGGGGGACCCAGATAGAGCTCCTGGCTCCTGGATTATGCTCTTTGCAGTCCTGTGCATTCTGGCCATTTGGGGAGTGAACCAGCAGATGGAAGTTCTCTTTCTCTGTGTTTCTCCCTCTCTCTCTGTCACTCTAATGTTCAAATAAGTAAAACAAATCTTTAAAAATAGTCTGAAAAATAAAAACAAATAGGCTCTAACATAAAGTACGCAAGCACTGATTTATGAATTAAGTGGAAGAAAGTCAACTTACAGATTTTGATACGTCAAGAACTGTAACTCAGAGTATTTCCATATGCAAGAATTATGGTCTTGACTTACATGCTTGCTGTCCTACCTCCATGAGGTTTTTTGCACAAACTTGAGATTTGGATAAGTCAGCTTATTCCTGCATTTGCTCTGGTTTTTAATCTTTATTGTAACACAGTAAGAATTCATATTAGAAATAGTATTCTGGCGGGCACCGTGGCTCACTAAGCTAATCCTCCGCCTTGCGGCGCCGGCACACCGGGTTCTAGTCCCAGTCGGGGCTCCGGATTCTGTCCCGGTTGCCCCTCTTCCAGGCCAGCTCTCTGCTGTTGCCAGGGAGTGCAGAGGAGGATGGCCCAAGTGCTTGGGCCCTGCACCCCACGGGAGACCAGGATAAGCACCTGGCTCCTGCCTTTGGATAGGCGCGGTGCGCAGGCCACAGCATACCGGCCGCGGTGGCCATTGGAGGGTGAACCAACAGCAAAGGAAGACCTTTCTCTCTGTCTCTCTCTCTCACTGTCCACTCTGCCTGTCCAAAAAAAAAAAAAAAAAAGAAATAGTATTCTAAAAACCACTTTACTCAGCCATATTTGAAGCTTCTGACATCCTTTAGATCCTTCAATAAAATTTTCCTTCATTGGACACAAAGACTATGGGGCCACTCAGATCTTTGCTGACTGGTTGGTTGCTAATTCCTAATTTCTCTCAACCCAGTGGTGAAATATATGGAAAATATATTTGGGAATATTATCTTTCCATGATTAATCATATAGGGCCTACTCTGCTTCACCAATAGCTTGGTCTTGTGTTTGTTTGATAATTAAAAGTATAAAATAGCATAAACTTCATGTAGTAGCATGCTAGCTTAAGAAAGTACACAAGATAAATAACAATATGGAATACACAGCCATAGCCATGAGGAGGCTTGTGACTGAAATCATAGCTTCCAGTATCCCTCTCCCTCCACACTTGAGTCAGATACAGTCACAAGAGATGGAGTCTAGGAGGCATGGGCCACTTTAATTGAGGGATTGGAATTCTTTCAATTTTCCAGTTATGCAGCACCCTCAGAGCAGTGAGTAATCACTCTTACTCAATACATCATGACAATGATGTATAAGTGCTTGGTTCAGTCTACAGTCCTAATTTGGATTCTTAATTTGGGTCATCTATTAATTTACTCCTATAAATTTCTTAAGTTAGTATTAAAAAGAGACTCTAAGTGTTAAACTGTCAGGCATCCTTGAGGCTAAAAAATGATCATAAATTGGCTATTGATTCTTTTGTCACCATAGGTCTATTGAAGATGATTCCCCAGAACAAATACAACTATCTAAGTGCTCTTGAAAATTCAGGAATGTTTATGGATAAGGAAAAGATGAAAATTATGTTTTATGTCAGCAGATTAAAATGATATATAATTTTTAAAAGTTGTCAGAAACAATAAGCCAAATATAAAAACAAAGTGAATGTGGGAATAGAAGTACATATGAAAACAGCAGGAGAGCTCTAAATATATGCAATATACACTATTAGTAGTAATTTTGTCATTGTTGTTTGAGTCTTCAGAATGCCATGATGTGACACAGTAGGCTAGCTACAGACTGTTCCATCATGTGGCCACTCTATTGACTATTATACACATTTCTTTACCCAGACCTTTAACAAAAATGAAGGACACACAAACCACATTTTGTGAGGGTAGGAAAGAATTTCCTAAGTGTTACCATTAAAACTAAATTACCCAAATTTCATCAATTCACTGACACAGCTAATAAGGACATCATTCCTCTGTTATCCTCACTGCATTCCTTCAACACATTCTTTGTGTTGTTTGGATGTTACGCAACAAGTAGTAACACTTCTTGGTGAAGATGTATTTGGATTTTTCTTGTAATGGGATATTGTATTTTGCATGTTTTTAGTATTTATTTTATATATTTGAAAGAGTGATGAGAGCACAGAAAGTTTTTCTATCTGCTGGTGCACTCCCCAAATGGTTGCAATGGCTGGGGCTGGGCCAGGATGAAGCCAGAAGCTTGATCCAGGTTTCCCATGTGGGTGCAGGGGCCCAAGAACTGGACCATCTTCTGCTGCTTTATTAAGTGCATTAGCAGGAGCTGGATCAGAAGTGGAGCAGCCGGGACTTGAGCCAGCACCCATATGGGATGTTGGCATCATAAGCGGTGGTTTAATACACTGTGCCACAATGCCACCTCCAACTACCAATTCTATGACTGTCTTTGGTGGGAAGATTCTTTGGGGGTCATTGTCTTCTGACACTGCTGGTTTGCATTCTGTGACCTGAGCATGCTCCCATATGCCATAAAAATATCACTCCAGCAGGGAATGGATTACCTTTTTGTAATAACCAGGCTTTAGAATGTGGAGGTGATGGCGAAAGGAATATTGGCAGGATATCAACAGTATCTCTGCGGCCTATGTCACTCAAATTGTGGTCTCCATACCCGTGCCATTGGAGAATTGTCTATTAAAGTTTTGAAAGGAAACAAAGGTCAGCTTGTACTGTGCAGTATAATGTACACCAGTGTGCTGACATTTTATTCACAAAGTCCTGAGAGATCTGTAGTGAGATAGTAGATGGTTAGCTGTTTATCTCTTCCAGAACCTGTACTAAATAACTTGTAGAGTGTAGCTTTGAGTAGTTTGTACTGTAATATTCTATGAAACACAGAATCTTTCACTTAATCTTAACATAACTTGTTTTTAAATCAAGATACACTGTTGAATGGTGATATAATTTCAGTATGCAAAATTTTAACAGGATAAAAATATGTCAAATTATAAAGTTTTATACAATTTATAAATCATAAAGTAAGTCCTCTTCAGTAAGTATCAGTGTTAAAATCAGTTCTGACTTGATAACTTACTACCTTTAATTATAGTTTTACTTTCTGAGTTTCATGAGATGGTAAGGAAATAACAAGGCCTTTCAGATCCTCGTGTTTTGAATGAATTGATAGTCTAAGTGAATCAGCTTCAATTGCAGTTTTTTTGAACTGGATAATAAGCCTCATCTTGTAAATTTTATAGTGTGACTCCTATGGACTAAAGGCTATAAAAGAAAGTTAGGTGTTGAAATTAATATTAGTGAGGCACATCTTACCTGTTCTTTTACTCCACAATGGATACATTGCACCAGAAAATACTGGAGCCTTCTTTTATTTATCTACTTGTCATATTTTTTAATTTATTCTTAAGTAATAATTTACTATTTCTACATTACAGTCTATAAATATTTCTATCATTCTTTTCCAATTTCAGGTCCTGATTCTTTCCCGAATTGTACCATATTGCAGCAATGATATGCCCCCCAGGCATGTGGAAAATACACCAAAAATCAATCCTGATTTTACATCCAGCAACATATATTCTGTTTATGAAAGGGTTCTTCTTAGTTGGATGAACACAAATTATGAGGATGCTAGACATATTGTATGGAAAAACTGTAAAAAAGGTAAGAAGTTATTTTTTCTTTAAATAAATTATTGCAGATTATAGTGTGTCTATGTAGAGGAGCCATGGTATCACAATCTGAATCCATGGATCCTACAGCTGACTTTTAGAATTTATTCTGTCATCTACAAGTAGGATGTCCTTTTAACATCTTCAAAATAAGTTTTCTCACATGTAAAATGAAAATAATGAAAGATGTTTCTTTATATTGAAGAATAAATAATTAAAATATGTAGAGATACTGTAGAAATGAAAGATCACCCTAACATTGTTTCTGGGAGGGTCAACTGGATAAAGTATTAAATTTAGGTGACACTCCTCAACCTTTGTGTATAATTAAAGGAGATCAAGTGAAATTTAATGAGAAAATATCTTTAACCTTATGTGAATACAAAGATCATGTTGGAAGCCACAACATGCAATAATGTTTCATGAACTTTGGGAGGAGGATACTAGATCCAGAGAGAGACCAACCCCAGTATGTTCAGATGGGTACTGTTGATTCTGCTCTTGCAGAGTAAGGCTCTATAAATATCTATCCCAAGAGCCTTAAATTTCTCTTGAAAAAATTCTAATTACTAATGTAGTTATACATTTTTCTTCTTTGTAAACACTAATTGAAAAGACAGTGTGTATGGTCATTGTTCCTTTAGCATCATTTCAGCTCCCTTCTTTCAAGTACCTCCAAAACTGTTGTGTTCAGAGTATGCTATTTGTATTTTTTTAAGCAAAGGCAGACCTTTTAGTTCTGTCTTCTTAATTTTTAATTTGGTGGTATTGTTATTATTTGATACTGAGAGAGAGAAAGAGAGAGAGAGAGAGAAACTTCCCGCCACTGTTCCAGTCCCCAAATGCCTGAAATAGCCAAGGCTGAACAAGACAAAATCTCAAAGCTGGGAACTCAGTCCAGGTCTCCCACATGGATAGCAGGTGCCTGAGTACTTGAGCCATCACCTGAAGCCTCCCAGGATCCACATTAGCAATAAGTTGGAGTCAGGAGCTGGATCTGGAATTTGAATCTAGGTACTCCCATGTTGGATACATATTTCCTGATTAGTGCCTTAATCAGTACGCCAAATGTTTACCCCTAGGCTGTGTTTTATTTTAAAATATTTATTGATCTATTGATTTATTCATTTGAAAGGCTGAGTGACAGGAGGAGACTAGGGGTGGGTGGGTGTGGGTGGAGACATGCAGAGATCTTCCGTCCACTCATTCATGCCGTAAATGACCACAAAAGCTAGATCTGGTGGCAGGTGGAGCAACTGGGATTCAAACGCACACCTCAGCAGTGGCTTAACTCACTGCTGCACAACACCTGCCCTGCGATGTGCATTTCAAATCATTGCATTGATTGTATTGTGCCTTAAATCACACATAAAGTTATTCTTACATTTTATCAGTACAAAATACTTTGAAAAATATCATGTGGAGTGTTGTTAGTTGAAAATTCCTAGTCATCTGGGTTTGTTAGACTGATTTTATGATAATATACTCTAGAAAGGGTCCATATTGTAGCATCTCAGATGAATAAATATTTAGCACTTTCTGTGGAGTATCCAGGGCATCACTAGTTCCAGAGAAAACATCATCTGCAGGCCATACAAAATTATGAACTTAAAAATTAGCCTGCTGTCGATCTATTGAATTTTGAGTCCTGCCTATGATTTTCTTGGAAGGACCAGACCATGGACTGGACAACCCGTGGGCTGGATGTTCCCATCCCTTCAAGTAAACAGTGTATCTCCAATCCCTTCTACCTGCTTAACCTACAGGTGAAGGTGAAATTGGAGATGACCCCCTAAAATTAACACCAAAATGTGGCCCCTTAAAGTTCCCTAGAAGTGCTATCTGGGGTGCCACATGTGCTACGGGAATTTGGGGTGCCATACGATTTCACCACATGCTTATTAATAAATCCCCACTATTAATAAGCCTGAGAGGGTTCTTGCCTAATATTTAGAGAAGAATTCTAAATACCGGCACAGATAAACGAGGCAGCATGGTACACTTTAAACTTTTATTTAGTGTGAAAGATGCATAGGAGAGTGAGAGAGAAAGGTAAATCTGGGTTCATACCGAGCACCAGGAACCAGCCACGTGGAGGAGCATCTTGGCCAGGAAGCCTAGGGCAGGTGGCCCTAAGGCTACGCGCCCTGGAGGCTCATGGCTACAGGAAGCCCCCTCCTGGCAAGAGGCCAGGGAAGAAGAGAAGGGGCGGGACACACTGAGTCCCAGGCTTTTAACCCACTTCCAAGGGGAGTGATTAATTAACCTGATTGGCTGGTGGGAACCCAGGTGCAGCCAGGTAGGGGGATGAGGTCACACAGGGGCGTGGTAAAGGCGTGGTCTTCCAGCTCACAAACCTAATGGATTTTAACATGTATGCCTGTCTACTTGAAAGGAATCTCTGCAGCAAATAGGGAAATCAGAATAAGTCTGATGCCTTTTGGGTCTCCTTATCTGTGCATGTTGATTATTGTTGATCAAATATTTGACCTCAAATTATTCAACAAAATAAGAATTCTGAAATAGTTAAATTTCTTCTTTATTACTAAGTGGTAGTGTATTTTCGAAGGGGTTCATGTAGAAATAAAGGGAACATCTTGAAATTTCTTTTTCTTTTTTTCTTTCTTTTTTTTTTTATTGTTGTTGTTGGTAAGAACAGTCTAGTTCAAGAATCCAGCATCCTGGGGAAAGAGAGATCTCTTGATCCAAAATGTGCTCTTTCAGCCCAAGAAGTCCAGGGCACCAGCCAGGTGCAGGCTCTTGACAATGGAGCTCAGTATGAGTGGGGTGGGGTGGAGGCTCCTTTGTTAGCTGGGTCAAGAGTCTGCCATTCCAGACCACCTCCCCTCCGGAGACTCCTGAAATTCTTCTTATGTAAATGTTACTATTCACCATACTAGGCCCAGGTAATTCACAATATCAGTAGCTGGTTTTTGTTATATAAAAATAAGAAGGGAAAGGAAAGGAAGATGCCTTTATTATGGCTACAAATTCCTAACTGTCAATTGTTCCATTCTGTATCTATGGACTCCATTCTAGCTACTTCTTGCTGATTGGGGGAGAAGAGGGGATTTGGGGAATGGAAAATTTTGACCTGGTGAAAGACATCTTCCTTGGTTTCCCCCTCTATGTGAGAGCAAAGTCAAATTTGCAAAGTTTCCATATACATGACATAATGCTTGAAATTTCTTCTACAGCCTTAAAGATATATTTCATAGCAATAAGCTCTTGAGGTTTGCATTTTATTTTATATCCAAAATAGCATGATTTTGTTTTCTAAGCAGAGGAAAAATATTTCATTATTGCTGAAATTTCAATGAGAAATGAAATTTCAATGAGTCGTGGGATTCTTGGGTTTGCACAAGAAAGAATTCAGGCATGACACAGAGAGCAAAATAGCAGTTTTACTGGGGATAGGGCATCCATTAGAATGAAAAGGACGAAGAATGAGCGCCCAGGCACTCAGATTGGGGGAAAGCGAGGTTACCTGGTTACATGGAGAGAATACACCTGGCAGGCCAGAAGGGTGGCTCAGCAGAGAGCTGAGAGGGCTGAGCAGGAAATCTTTGTTTAGATTCTGAGATTTTAAGGGAGTCTCTCTTTACCGCACTCCCTTCTCCTCCAGGACAGAGGGTAATAAGAAAAAATTCTTTCCCAAGTTTGTTATCAGACAGGGGAGTCTTCCCCCTTGGGTGGCCTGCCTTGGAGAAGAATGTCAAGGTTTTATTGCTCAGTGTTATCAGGCCAGGACACCCATTTGGTGCAGAGGAGAGAGCTTTCCCGTGGGGGAGGGGCTGGGACCACCTGGGAGTGCCGGTGCTGGGCTTCTGCAGATACAAGTTTCTCAGGCCCCTCTCACACACACACAGAGGCTAATTTCTAACTGCCTACCTAACAGTTATATTTAGTCTCTCTCTCTTTCTCAACAGGTACTATTCCCTCTGAGAGATGGATAATAAATTTTGACAGTGATCTTTCAGATGGCCTTGTTTTTGCAGCACAGTTGGCAACCTATTGCCCATTTTTGGTAAGAGTATTTTTATGCATACTGGTCTCTCATTTTGGAGAATTTAGTGATTAAAATTTGAAATGTATCTTCTGTAAATGGATACTTTTGAATGCCTTAATCTTAAGTGGACACTTCTTAAATAGGTGGCTAGCATTGTCTTTTTCCCCCTGCATTTCAGTTGTGCTATTCTGTTTCTTACACATGTTAACATAAGATTCTTTGCTAAATTACAGTGAACACTTTTAAAGCAATAGAATTGGTTCCATTACTTAAAGATTTTATTGGTGTCTATTCCAGATTGAGCCCCATCTTGTAAATATGTACACACAGCCAAAAACTCCTGAACAGTATCTGCACAATTGCCTGATTGTTATGAACAGTATTCGTGAAATTAGCTTTGACATGGAAATACAGGTAAGTGCCTTTCTATTAGAAATATTAGAATTTTGAGAAGAGACTCTAAGAAAGCCTGGTTTAGAAGAATAAAACTTATTTTTTTAAATAATTATTTTATTTATTTGAAAGACAGAGTTACAGAGAGAGGTAGAGACAGAGAGAGAGGTCTTCCATCGCTAGTTCACTCCCCAGATGGCCACAATGGCTGGAGCTGCACCAATCCATCTGAAGCCAGGAGCCAGGAGCTTCTTCCAGGTCTCCCACATGGGTGCAGGGGCCCAAGGACTTGGGTCATCTCTCCTGATTTCCCAGGCCATAGCAGAGAGCTGGATCAGAAGAGGAGCAGCTGGGACTAGAACCGGCGCCCATATGGGATGGCAGCGCTTCAGGCCAGGGCTTTAACCCGCTGCGCCACAGCGCCGGCCCAAAGAATAAAACTTATAATTCACTTCAATTCAATAATTTATTGAACCTTTTCCATGAGAGATACTGGATAGATCCTATAGGGGTACAGATATAGTTAAACTACATTCATGCATTTAATGGTATTACAGAGGTAATCATGACAAGTATGCTTAGAAAAGCTGATGCAGAGGGGGCGGAGCCAAGATGGCGGAATAGTGAGGGCGCACACTGATAGTCTGGGAAAATGTAGTTTAATAAAAGAGGAGTTACGGTAGCCTCAGAAAAAAGAACCAGGAAAATATTGCAGAGGAAACTCTTCTGGATCGAGTGGCTGTGAATCAGAGGACCTACTGGGAGAACAAGGTCGCCCACCGCATGGAAGCCGAGCCGCGGGAGCCGCAGGTGCCGCGGGAGCCGCAGGGTCTGCGCGCCAGTGCAGGAAGGGGAGTACATGTCAGACACCAGCGGGGAGAATTGGGACGTCCAGGGCTCCGAGTCCACACATTGGCGCTGGAAGGGGAGGTGAGCTCAATAACCCGAGACATTGGTGGGGAAACGGGGGTCAGAATCTAGAGGGGGGACGGAAAGTGCAGCAGACTCACTACCGGAAAGAAGGAAAAAAAAAAGCTTGGGGGTTTCTCGCTCCCCCAACCTTGCAAAGGTTGCAAGGGTGCAAGGCTTGAAGAATTCGCAAGAGACAAAGAGCAGGCCCCCTCTCTGGATTTACATATCAACAGGGGAGAGCTAAGGAACTGAGTCACTACAATTCAGTAGTCTAGGCAACCCAGTGGGAGTCCAGAGGAGCCTACACAGACTCTTTGGGTAGAAGCCAGAGACTGGAAGCTAAATACCATCAATTCTGCACAGCCGTGCCATGCGGTATTACTTACCCCCTGAATAAATAAAATAAATAAATAAATAAAAAGAGAGAGATTTACCACGCATAACCTGAGGGTGTCACCTTTGCACACCCGTAACCAGGAAGAACCAAGCAGAGCTCTCAGGCCACACCCATGTCAAGCCCCCAAGGCTCCTCCAACAGCAGGCAGTCCACTTAACACGGACATAGTATAAAATAAAAAAAAAATTAAAAAAAAACACACAGTGACGAAAGAAGAATTAACTATGCCAAGCAACAAACACAGAAATCCAGGGAACAAGATCAACGATGACACTATGATGCCTCCAAATAAACAAAACACCCCTAACCAAGATTATGAAGATGATGACATAGAAGAAATGCAAGATACGGATTTCAAAAAATTTATGATAAGAACATTTAGAAGTTTTCAAAAGCAAATCCTTGAACTACAGAAATCCTTATTGGACAGGATTGAAAATCTCTCTCGTGAAAATGAAATTTTAAGGAAGAATCAAAATGAAACTCAGAAACTAGTAGAACAGGAAAGTGTGATAGTGAAGAGAAATCAAAATGAAATGAAGAGCTCAATAGATCAAATGACAAACACATTAGAAAGCCTTAAAAACAGAATGGGTGAAGCAGAAGAGAGAATATCGGACTTAGAAGATAGAGCACAGGAAAACATACAGTCAAACCAAAGAAAAGAAGAGGAAATTAGAAATCTAAAAAATATTGTTGGGAATCTACAGGATACTATTAAAAAAACCAACATTCGGTTTCTAGGAGTTCCTGAAGGCATGGAGAGAGAGAAAGGATTAGAAGGCCTTTTTAGTGAGATACTAGCAGAGAACTTTCCAGGTTTGGAGAAGGACAGAGACATCCTAGTACAGGAAGCTCATAGAACCCCCAATAAACATGACCAAAAGAGATCCTCACCACGACACGTGGTAATTAAACTTACCACAGTGAAACATAAAGAAAAGATCCTAAAATGTGCAAGAGAGAAACGTCAGATTACTCTCAGAGGATCTCCAATCAGACTCACAGCAGACTTCTCATCAGAAACACTACAGGCTAGGAGGGAATGGCGAGACATAGCACAGGTGCTAAGAGAGAAAAATTGCCAGCCCAGAATATTATATCCTGCCAAGCTCTCATTTGTGAATGAAGGTGAAATAAAGACCTTTCATAGCAAACAGAAATTGAAAGACTTTGTGGCCACTCGTCCGGCCCTGCAAAAGATACTTAAAGATGTGCTACACTCAGAAACACAGAAACACGGCCATCAATATGAAAGAAGGGAAAGGAAGAACACCTACCAGTAAAAGAGCATGGGAAGCTCAAAGCATATACTAGAAAATATCTCCGGGAAAATGGCAGGGCAAAGTCACTACGTATCAATAGTCACATTGAACATTAATGGTCTGAATTCTTCAGTTAAAAGACACCGTTTGGCTGACTGGCTCACAGAACACAACCCAACTATTTGTTGCCTACAAGAAACACATCTCTCTAACAAAGAGGCATGCAGACTGAAAGTGAAAGGTTGGAAAAAGATATTCCATGCCAACAGAAACCAAAAAAAAGCAGGTGTAGCCATATTAATATCAGACAAAATAAACTTTAATACAAAAACTGTTAAGAGAGACAAAGAGGGACACTATATAATGATTAAGGGTTCAATTCAACAGGAAGATGTAACAATTATAAATGTATATGCACCTAATTACAGGGCACCGGTCTATTTAAAAGATATGTTAAGGGACTTAAAGGGAGATTTAGATTCCAATACAATAGTACTGGGGGACTTCAATACTCCACTCTCAGAAATAGACAGATCATCCGGACAGAAGATCAACAAGGAAACAGCAGATTTAATTGACACTATTGCCCAAATGGATCTAACAGATATCTACAGAACTTTCAACCCTACATCTACAGACTTCACATTCTTCCCAGCAGTGCATGGAACCTTCTCTAGGATTGATCACATACTAGGCCATAAAGCAAGTCTCAGCAAATTTAAAAGAATTAGAATCATACCATGCAGCTTCTCAGACCACAGTGGAATGAAGCTGGAAATTAGCAACTCAGGAAACCCCAGAAAGTATGCAAACACATGGAGACTGAACAACATGCTCCTGAATGAACACTGGGTCATTCAAGAAATCAAAAGACAAATCAGAAACTTTCTGGAAGTAAATGAAGACAACAACACAACATATCAAAACTTATGGGATACAGCAAAAGCAGTATTGAGAGGCAAATTTATAGCAATAGGTGCCTATATCAAGAAATTGGAAAGGTACCAAATAAATGAGCTTTCAGCGCATCTCAAGGACCTAGAAAAACTGCAGCAAACCAAACCCAAATCTAGTAGGAGAAGAGAAATAATTAAAACCAGAGAAGAAATTAACAGGATTGAATCCAAAAAAAAACACTACAAAAAATCAGCCAAGCAAGAAGCTGGTTTTTTGAAAAAATAAACAAAATTGACACCCCATTGGCCCAACTAACTAAAAAAAGAAAAGACCCAAATCAATAAAATCAGAGATGAAAAAGGAAACGTAACAACAGACACCACAGAAATAAAAAGAATCATCAGAAATTACTACAAGGACTTGTATGCCAGCAAACAGGAAAATGTATCAGAAATGGATAGATTCCTGGACACATGCAATCTACCAAAATTGAACCATGAAGACATAGAAAACCTAAATAGACCCATAACTGAAACAGAAATTGAAACAGTAATAAAGGCCCTCCCAACAAAGAAAAGCCCAGGACCAGATGGATTCACTGCTGAATTCTACCAGATGAAAACTCTAAGCAAATTGGGTATAGAAGGAACATTCCTCAATATAATCAAAGCAATTTATAAAAAACCCACAGCCAGCATCCTATTGAATGGGGAAAAGTTGGAAGCATTTCCACTGAGATCTGGCACCAGGCAGGGATGCCCACTCTCACCACTTCTATTTAACATAGTTCTGGAAGTTTTAGCCAGAGCCATCAGACAAGAAAAAGAAATCAAAGGAATACAAATTGAGAAGGAAGAAGTCAAACTATCCCTCTTTGCAGACGATATGATTCTTTACTTAGACGACCCAAAGAACTCTACTAAGAGACTATTGGAACTCATAGAGGAGTTTGGTAAAGTGGCAGGATATAAAATCAATGCACAAAAATCAACAGCCTTTGTATACACAAGCAACACCATGACTGAGAAAGAACTGCTAAGATCAATCCCATTCACAATAGCTACAAAAACAATCAAATACCTTGGAATAAACTTAACCAAGGACGTTAAAGATCTCTACGATGAGAATTACAAAATCTTAAAGAAAGAAATAGAAGAGGATACCAAAAAATGGAAAAATCTTCCATGCTCATGGATTGGAAGAATCAACATCATCAAAATGTCCATTCTCCCAAAAGCAATTTATAGATTCAATGCAATCCCAATCAAGATACCAAAGACATTCTTCGCAGATCTAGAAAAAATGATGCTGAAATTCATATGGAGGCACAAGAGACCTCGAATAGCTAAAGCAATCTTGTACAACAAAAACAAAACCGGAGGCATCTCAATACCAGATTTCAGGACATACTACAGGGCAGTTGTAATCAAAACAGCATGGTACTGGTACAGAAACAGATGGATAGACCAATGGAACAGAATTGAAACAGCAGAAATCAACCCAAACATCTACAGCCAACTTATATTTGACCAAGGATCTAAAACCAATTCCTGGAGGAAGGACAGTCTATTCAATAAATGGTGCTGGGAAAACTGGATTTCCACGTGCAGAAGCATGAAGCAAGACCCCTACCTTACACCTTACACAAAAATCCACTCAACGTGGATTAAAGACCTAAATCTACGTCCTGACACCATCAAGTTATTAGAGAACATTGGAGAAACCCTTCAAGATATTGGCACAGGCAAAGAATTTCTGGAAAAGACCCGGGAGGCACAGGCACAATTCACAATAGCCAAGACCTGGAACCAACCTAAATGCCCATCAACGGTAGACTGGATAAAGAAATTATGGGATATGTATTCTTTAGAATACTATACCGCAGTAAGAAACAACGAAATCCAGTCATTTGCAACAAAATGGAGGAATCTGGAACACATCATGCTGAGTGAAGTAAGCCAGTCCCAGAGGGACAAATACCATATGTTCTCCCTGATCGGTGACAACTGACTGAACACCAAAAAGGAAACCTCCTGAAGTGAAATGGACACTATGAGAAATGGTGACTTGATCAGCATAGCCGTGACTGTTAATGAACAACTTAATACATTATCCCTCTTAGTAGTTTTTTGTCTGTTCTACTTAATATGACTGGTTTAATTCTGTAATTATCACACAGTTATTCTTAAGTGTTGAAAATTAACTGAAATGTGATCCCTGTTAAACATAAGAGTGGGAATAAGAGAGGGAAGAGATGTATAATTTGGGACATGCTCAAGCTGACTTGCCCCAAATGGTAGAGTTAGAAACATACCAGGGGATTCCAATTCAATCCCATCAAGGTGGCATGTTCCAATGCCATCTCACTATTCCAAGTGACCAATTTCAGTTCACAATTGATCATAATGAAAGCACTAAGAGTCAAAGGGAGCACATAAACAAGTCTAGTACCTGCTAACACTAACCGATATAATAAATAAAGGGGAGAGTGATCCAACATGGGAAGTGAGATACTCAGCAGACTCATAGAATGGCGGATGTACTAAATAGCACTCTGGCCTCAGAATCAGCCCTAAAGCCATTCGGATCTGGCTGAAAACCCCATGAGAGTATTTCAGGCATGGAAAGTCAAGACACTCTGGCAAAAAGATATCTGTGAGTGAGATCCCAGTGGAAAGAACAGGTCTTCAAAGAAGGAGGTGCCTTTCTCTGAAGGGAGGAGAGAACCTCCACTTTGACTATGACCTTGTCTAAACAAGATAAGAGTCGGAGAACTCAGAGGGCTTCCATAGCCTTGGAAACTCATGACTGGAGCATAGGGAGATTACTGATGCCATAGACAGGAGTGTCAATTTGTAAAGTCAACAACAGGAGTCACTGTGCACTTACTCCTCATGTAGGATCTCTGTCCTTAATGTGCTGTACATTGAGATTTAATGCTATAATGAGTACTCAAACAGTATATTTCACTTTGTGTTTCTATGGGGGTGCAAACTGTTGAAATCTTTACTTAATGCATACTAAACTGATCTTCTGTAAAAAAAAAAAAAAAGAAAAAAGAAATTATCAATTCCCAACTTGACGCTCGCTGGGATTAAACATGACAATAGGTCTGCTCTGATTTCATCATCATTTAAAAAAATCATCTATTATTTTTCACTTTATGTTTCTGTGTGGGAACAAACTGTTGAAATCCTTTCTTAATGTATACTAAGCTGATCTTCTGTATATTAAGATAATCGAAAATGAATCTTGATGTGAATGGAAGGGGAGAGGGAGTGGGAAAGGGGAGGGTTGCGGGTGGGAGGGACGGTATGGGGGGGAAGCCATTGTAATGCATAAGTCGTACTTTGGAAATTTATGTTCATTAAATAAAAGTTAAAAAAAAAAGAAAAGCTGATGCAAGGTAGGTCATGAAGGCCACAACACATATAGAAACAATGTACTCTGATACCGAAAGGGATAAGAAGTCACTTTAATTAGGAAAGCAGACAACATTATGTAGTGGGATATGTAGTATTTAAACTGGCTTTTGAGAGTTTGGTAGGGGTTCACACAAAACTTAAAATACCTTTGTTTAAAAAATACAGTTCATCACACACTGTGATTTTTCTCCTTTGATTTATGATTTCCTTGGTTAAGAGAATATGTCAAAAATTCATGAAAAGTGAGAATTATCTTTTAATTACACTTTCCATAAACTTTTTGAAGCACTCTTGAAATCATTTACTTTTATTTTAAAATTATTATTCTAATATTAATATCTCAAGGGTCCTTTTCACCTATTTAGATAAGAATTCCAAATATCAACTGTTTTGTAAATGAAACAGATAACATGGTACAGTTTAGAATTTAGAGAGTGAGAGAAATACACAGGAAGGTTAGGGCTTTATTAAAGGGAGAAAGGGGGTTCAGAAACTTAAACCAGGGGTTGCATACCAGGTTTTTCCAGGGAGTAGACCAGAGGATACTACTAGGGAGAGAGAGCACGTGGGCAGGAGAGCAGCTTTGCAGGCTGAGCAGCCGAGCAGGCATCAGAGGCGGCCAAAGGTCATCCACGCCAAGAGGCATGGGGGTGAGGAAGGGCCCCATGCAGGCGTTCACAGGCTGGAACCACGTGCACAGGAAAAACCAAGCAGGCAGGGATGATGCAAAACTGCATGGCACTTGGGCAAACAGCCGTGGAGCAGCCAAGAAGCTGTATACTCAGAGGCACAGAAGAGTAACATGGTCCCTGCATGCTCCAGGCTTTTTATTCACTTGCAAAAGGGGAGTAGTTACTAGTCTGATTGGCAGGTAAGCATATGCAGGTGGGATCACTTAGGGGTGTGAGATCATGCAGTGGGCAGGGAGGGGGCATGGTCTCCAGCTCAGGAATCTAATTTCATCCTATCTGCCTGCCCATATCACTCTCCTATTGTTGTTTCAAAACGTTTATTTTGAGGCTAGCGCTCGTCACATAAGAGCACAGGTTTGCGTCCCAACTACTCACTCCACTTCCAATCCAGCTCCCTGCTAATGCACTGGGAAAAGCAGCAGAGGATGGCCATTTAGGGAGTAAAACAAGAGATGGAAGATCTCTTTCTCTCTCTCTCTAACTCTGCCTTTCCATTATGTACATAAATTTTTAAATTTTAGATTTTTAACTTTTAAAGTTTTTATTTTAGGTTTTTAAGTGTGAATTTTAAATAAATTTTAAAATTTTATTTTTAAAACAATGTTTAGGCCAGAGTGCTGTTTAGGACAGGATCAGCCCTTAAGGCATTCGGATCTGGCTGAAGAGCCCATGAGAGTATTTTAAGCATGGAAAGCCAAGACACTCTGGCAAAAACAAACAAACAAACAAACAAACAAAACAAAACCGAAACACCTAAATGAAGGATCTCTGTGAGTGAGATCCCAGTAGAAAGAATGGGCCATCAAAGAAGGAGGTACCTTTCTCTGAAGGGAGGAGAGAACTTCCACTTTGACCATGGCCTTGTCTAAATATGATCAGAGTTGGTGAACTCAGGGGGCTTCCATAGCCTTGGCAGCTCATGACAAGAGCCGAGGGAGATTACTGAGGCCATAAACAAGAGTGTCAATTTGTTAAGTCAACAACAGGAGTCACTGTGCACTTACTCCTTATGTAGGATATTTGTCCTTAATGTGTTGTTCAATGTGAATTAATGCTATAACTAGTACTAAAACAGTATTTTATACTTTATGTTCTGTGTGGGTACAAACTGTTGAAATCTTTACTTAATATATACTAAATTGATCTTCTGTATATAAAGATTATTGAAAATGAATCTTGGTGTCAATGGAATGGGAGAGGGAGCAGGAGTCGGGAGGGTTGTGGGTGGGAGGGAAATTATGGGGGGAAAGCCATTGTAATCCATAAGCTGTACTTTGGAAATTTATATTTCTAAATAAAAGTTTTAAAAAAATGTTTATTTTAATAAGTAGTCAAAAATGCCCTGAATATTAAGTATTCCCTAGATAAAAATGTAGGCTTGTCCAAGTTTTCATGAATACAGAACTTGATAGTTAACATAGCAAGTAATTAAAAAGTTTTTGACAGGCACTTGAAATGCCATAACATTTTATCAGTCCATATTGCTTAATCACATTAAATGGCAATTTTTAAAATACAACTTTTAAATTTACTCATCCATAGTGAATAAATGCTGATGTTTTTACAGTCCACATTTGAGTCCTGTGAAATTGAACCTGAACTTATTTATTAACATTTAAGTTTCTTCTTTACTATGGCCTTCGGTGCAACTGGAAAGCCATCTGAATAAGTTACTGTGCCACTGTTATGTCCTGACGTAGAACGCTGCCAGCAGCAATATCTAGTTATTACAGGTTCTTTTCACAACATAATTTTTACTTAAAAATGTTGTGGTAATTATTTGGCCTCAGCATAGAGGACATGCTTTATTATTCAAGCAAATATGGATATGAAAATAAATGTAATAAGCATTTGTGGATGTTGTACCACACATAATTCAATGAGCAGTGATGGGAGATAAGGGAGAATAGATAATCTGGCTTTGCTCCCAAGAATTTTTGTTTCCTTTTTGTTTTTCTCACCTAGAAAAATTACAGCCTTCAATAACATAATTCATAAGTAAAAGCAGTTTAAAAATAAGAAAATTCAATATTTTACATAAGATGAAGAAAGACTGTAAAAGATTCTAGCAATGGATATTCAGGGGGTTTTTGTTTTGTGCCTTAATAAAGTTATCAGATTCTCTTTTGCTCAGTCATTCTCAACCCATGGACTTTGTTGTAGGCATGTACAGTAACAACCCCAAAGCTCATAGTGAATTCCTCATATAACACTTTTCTTAAACTGTCTTCTCCTGGGCTAGAGCAGTAAGCTCCCTCCTTACTCTGCCGTCTCAGAACTGCCAAGGAATTGAATATAGTTTACCAGATTTCTGCTCCTGTGTTTTTCCCGAATGGTTTTTTTTTTGTATACCTCCCTATCTTTTGTTAAACCAATAGGACAGTACTATCTTTGGGAAGATAAAGGACCAATACAGGGGCCAGTGCCATAACGCAGTAGGTTAATCCTCTGCCTGTGATGCTGGCATCCCATATGGGTGCCGGTTCTAGTCCGGGCTGCTCCATTTCCAATCCAGCTCTCTGCAATGGCCTGGGAAAGCAGTAGAAAATGGCCCAAATCCTTGGGCCCCTGTACCCGCATGGGAGACCGGGAGGAAACACCTGGCTCCTGGCTTCAGATTGGCACAGCTCTGGCCATTGCGGCCATCTGGGGAGTGAAGCAGCGGAAGGAAGACCTTTCTCTCTGTCTCTCCTTCTCACTGTCTGTAAATCTACCTTTCAATTAAATAAATAAAATCTTTAAAAAAAAAAAGGACCAATACAATTGAATTTTTTTTTATTTAGATCTTTATAGAAATGTAATGATTATGTATTTGTATGGAACTTCACCTGACTATCTCATTTTAAAGAAACCCAAATTATTTTAACATTTGCCTTTAATTTTTTTATTCAAAAATTTTTAACACATAGATTATAATTGTACATATTTATGTCATGTTTCAATATAAACTTTTGGATTTTTAAGCCTGGGATTTATTGAAGTGTAATTGCTTTAGGTTATTTTCACTCAAATATATCATAAGAAAAAGAAAGGATGCTCTTTTTTTGGTGTGGTATTTTAGGTTAATGTCTTATAAAATATACTTTTCCATTAAGATAAACATAGTTGAATTTACTAAACTGCTAAATTTTTATCCTGTATTTTTTCAAAGATGATATTTTGAAATAATCTTTGTATTGTTACCTGTATCTCTTTACATCATGGGCACTAAAATAGCATTCAAAATACTTTTTGACCTGAGCTCAGGTTATTCTGCCACTAATACTTCCTTTTTGTGCAACAAATGCATCTCTCCTGTACTCTTTGCATCACACCATACATTTGTTCGTCATACATATGGCCCATCAGGGATGTCTTTTTCACTTTGAAATTTAGTATCTTAGAATTCAAAGGTGATGGTGGAAATTAAACTTAGTATTTTATTTCTCTTGTCTTAAGTCATTTTTCTTTTCCTATAATTTATGATACTTTAAATCAAGGTGGGAAGTAGACCACTGGGCTAGAGATTAAGATACTGGTTACAATGCTCATGTTCCACATCTTAGTTCCTGAGTCCTTACTGACCTCCAGCTCCTGACCCCAGCTTCCTGCTAATGAGGTTCCTGGGAGGCAGAGTGGTGGCTCAAGTAATTGGCTTCCTGACAACTACGTGGGGTACCTGAGTTGCATTTCTGACTCCAGTCCTGGCCCAGCTGCTGCCATTGCAGGCATTTGGGGAGTGAACCAACAGATAGGAATGCGCTCTCTCTCTCTTTCTCTCTCTCTCTTTCTCTCTTTCTCTTTCTCTTTCTCTTCTCTTTCTCTTTCTCTTTCTCTTTCTCTTTCTCTTTCTCTTTCTCTTTCTCTTTCTCTTTCTCTTTCTCTTTCTCTTTCTCTTTCTCTTTCTCTCCCCATTCCTCTCTCTGTCTCTCCTTGCCTCTCTGCTTTCTCAAATAAAAAAAAACATCAAACATTGTATCTTTGTCATTTTAGCCAGTATTTCTAGTCTATAGTATTTTTTATGCTCTAGCTTTTGTTGAAACTTTGGAGCTGTAAGGTCAGTGTTCCACTTAGTACATGTCTAATTTATCTTTTAACTCATGAAGCTCTTATGATTCAGAGAAATATTCTGTTTGATATATCTCCATTTCATTGTCATTGTCAATTGGAAACATTTAAAAAATTCTTTGAATTAGTTCAATAATTGGTGTAATATGCTTTTATTCTTTTTAATGTGTTTTACCTATATATCATCTAATAATATTTCTCTTTTTTTGGAACTAGGCCACTGACATCCATGATCCAAATCCAATCCTGATGCTGATGTTTTGTGTCCACATGTATGAAAGGCTCCCTTCATACCTCCCCAAGAAGGTGATATCCTTTCAATGTACTCTACATGACACTGTGCTAGCTCGGGTAAGGATATATTTGGGGCCAAAATATACATAGAGTTAAACACACAAGAGAGGCTTTCGATATTTCTTTTTCAGGGATCAACATTGTGGCGTAGCCGGTTAAACCAGCACCTGTGATGCCAACATCCCTTATGAGCACTGATTTGAGTACCGGCTGCTCCAGCTCCCTGCTAACATGCCTGAGAAAGCTGTAGAAAATGGCCCAAGTGCTTGAGTCCCTGCACCCCATGCGGGAGACCCAGATGAAGCTCCTGGCTCCTGACTTCATCCTGGCCTACCCCTGGCTATTGTGGCCATTTGGGTAGTGAACCAGTGGATAGAAGATCTCTCTCTCTCTCTCTCTCTCTGTCTCTCTGTCTCTCTCTGTTTTTGTATCTCTCTCTGTAACTCTGTCTTTTAAACAAATAAATGTTTAAAAAGAAAAGAAGTGTTTCTTTTCCATTCCAAAATTTATGACAAGGCTCTAGAAGATATAATTGTATTAAAATTGAATAAGCCTTCATTAAATGTTGCTTCTTCTGGGTCAAATGTCTAGAAGAGTGAAAGGGATAATATTTGTTTAGTTATCACCCCTTGCAATGAAATGATGACTCCTTCTTTCTCATTATCATTTTATATAGAATAACATTACTCTCTGTGAAAGATAACTTACCACTTTAGTAAAATTCATATTTATTCCTTTTCCTAAGGATATTTTATGTATTTCCCCTATATTTTATAGAGGGAGATGATTTTAGTTTTTTTGGTAAATTTTATTTGGTAAACTTTACCTTTGGGGAGTGAACCAGCAGATAGGAAAGCTTTCTCTCTCTCCTTCCTTCCCTCCCCCCCCATCTCCCTCTCTGTCTCTCCTTGCCTCTCTGATTCCTTTCTCAAATAAAAAAACATCAAACATGGTATCTTTGTCATTTTAGCAAGTATTTCTAGTGTATTCTTTACTGTTCTAGCTTTTGTTGAAACTTTGGAGTTGTAAAATGACAGAGGTAGAGACAGAGAGAAAGGTCTTCCTTTCGCTGGTTCACTCCCAAATGGCTCAGCTGATCCAAAGCCAGGTGCCAGGAGCTTCTTCCAGCTCTCCCACATGGGTGCAGGGGCCCAAGGACTTGGGTCATCTCCTACGCTTTCCCAGGCCATAGCAGAGAGCTGGATCAGGAGTGGAGCAGATGGGACATGAACCTGGGCCAATATGGGATGCAAGTGCCACGGATGGAGGCCTAGCCTACTGTGTGACAGCGCCAGCCCCTTAGTTATATTTTTGATGCAAAATTTTTATGTATTTGGTCTTCAAATGATATGTCCTGATAATCTTTGACTTGTAACTGTAACCTCTTTGAGAAGGTAGCTGTCTAGCCTCTATCATTGTTTGAGTTGATGGTTGCTAAGCATTTGGCTAAAAATCAAGAAATGCTCAAATTCTTGTCTCAAAGTGGCTAAATTTATGAAAAGGAGAGCTTCTTCTAATATTTTTTAGAAAATATTGAGAAGCAGTCCCTTTAATTTTATTTCTTCCCTCTTTTTTTTTTTTTAGAAACAGAGATCTAACACTGTGAAGAGTTTTTTCAAGTGTTTACTATAATTATCTGTAAAGATATTCAAAGGTTTTGTGTACTAACTAGTCTTGAGGTATAGTTATATCAGAGAGAATCTTTGACTTAGAAATAAAATTTCTGGAGAATTAGAAGTGTTTTGCTTAAGCCTGCAGGATATAGTAGTCTCAATTCGATTAATCAGTCATATAATATAATGAAATATTATTACAGTTCTCTAATTCTTTAGACATGTTTGGCTTTCTTTATACCACTTTTTCCTCATTTTTATAGCAGTTAACATTAATACTAGCCAATGTTTAAACATAAACTTTAAGTATGATGTTGAAAACAAATGAAAATGTATTTTGGGTGAAACATGATTTCTTTCCTCATTTATATCTTAACAGAAAACTGTGTTGATGTCTTAAGATCATAGATACAGATACAGCTTTTATATTTTTCATAGATGTAAGATAAATTTTGAAGGAAAAACAATAATTAACTATAAACTCAATATAAAACTTAAATTATAGCCATCTTCGGCTTCCTTTAAGAAAATCACTGATTTGGAAATTACTGAGAATCTTTGACAGAGGTTAGCCCTGTGGATCAACACCAAAAATGGTTGTGTCTAAGTCACAGTATCTCATTCTCTCTTTTTTTTTTTTTTTTATTTTTGACAGGCAGAGTGGACAGTGAGAGAGGGAGACAGAGAGAGAAAGGTCTTCCTTTGCCGTTGGTTCACCCTCCAATGGCCGCCGCTGCAGCCGGCGCACCGCGCTGATCCGATGGCAGGAGCCAGGAGCCAGGTGCTTTTCCTGGTCTCCCATGGGGTGCAGGGCCCAAGCACCTGGGCCATCCTCCACTGCCCTCCCGGGCCACAGCAGAGAGCTGGCCTGGAAGAGGGGCAACCGGGACAGAATCCGGCGCCCCGACCGGGACTAGAACCTGGTGTGCCGGCGCCGCAAGGTGGAGGATTAGCCTATTGAGCCACGGCGCCGGCCCAGTATCTCATTCTTGTCACAAGAAATCTCTTATAATTGAAAAAATATTTCAGTAGTTACATGTCAGCGAAACAAACAGAATGCTTGAACCAGTGGAAAAAATTAAGTAATGATCAGTGAAAAAATAAATAGTACAGTGAATATTCTGAGGCTTTTTAAGAGCAATTAAACTATTTGAGATTCTTTTTTTTGACAGAAAATTTGCACAGACTTCATTGGTATATTCTGACAGCAAATGATGTCAGTGCGGTATTTACATGATATGATATAGGAGAAATGAGTGGTTTTCTTAAGATCACAAATGATAGTTCAGAATGTATTTATTATTTTCAACATTTCCTTCCAAAAAATGGAAATTAACTCTTTGGTATGTAAAATCACTTGGTTTATTAATGAGTAAGTGAAAAACACACATACATATGTATAGATGTTTATATATACATACATGCATATGTACATTGAAATGCCACAGTAGAATGGTATTGGCCCCATTGTAACTGATATCTCAAAGTAGGTAGATAATCTAAGAATCCTGAATCCTTGAGGAAACTGAAGATATAAACTCTTCAGAAACAAAACGTTTATTACAATAGTTATGGAAGTTCTCATTGAACTAAGTAATTCATCTTTTATCAAGTGTATCATCACACATTCTACAACTTTTTGGCTCTTCAGATAACTGTTAATAAGTTCCTGGACATCCTAAATTATTCCAATCACCATTTCTTCACTCCAATTTGGCCAGTTACTAATATGAGTATTGATTTAAAAACATAGCTATAGACTTGAAATGATGGTGGCCTAGTCTAGAAGTAGAAGTTTAGTTATGGGTTGATTATCCCATTCTTCCTGACCCAGAGATATGACAAATATTAGAAAATGAATTACTTCATTACTAGAGAGTATTTCTTGAAAATGTGAGTACACAAGTTATTTGTGTAGAATTGAATAGAGATTTATCTAAAATAACGTATTAGAAAACCGACAAAGATTTTCTTCTTTTAACATTGTATTTCAGAATCGTTTTTTTTGTTTGTTTTTTTTTTTTTAGTTTTTTTTTTTTTTTTTTTTTTTTTTTTTGACAGGCAGAGTTAGAGAGAGAGACAGAGAGAAAGGTCTTCCTTCCATTGGTTCACACCCCAAATGGCCGCTATGGCCAGTGTGCTACACCAATCCGAAGCCAGGAGCCAGGTGCTTCCTCCTGGTCTCCCATGAGGGTGCAGGGCCCAAGCACTTATGCATCCTCCACTGCTTTCCCGGGCCACAGCAGAGAGCCAGACTGGAAGAGGAGCAACCGGGACAGAATCCGGCGCTCCAACCGGGACTAGAACCCGGGGTGCTGGCGCCACAGGCAGAGGATTAGCCAAGTGAGCTGTGGCACCGGCCAGAATAGTTTTAAATGTATAAAAATAAATTTTTGAGGTAGTAATACAAAGAGTTCCCAGATACTCCTTATTGTACTTCCCTTATTTTTAACATGTCATATTAATATATTTGTCACAATTAATGAACCACACCTAGCTTCTCTTGTGTTTTAATCCAGACTTCTTTTATCCCTCCCATCTTCTAATAATCAACATTCTGTGCTCCGATTGAGGTTTTTTTTTTAAATTATGTTAGCTCCCACATATGAGGAAGACCATGCAGATTTGTTGTTCTATGTCTGATTTATTTCACTCAACATGATGTCCTCCAGTTTGATTCATTCTAATGCAAATGACAGGGTTCCATTCTTTTTGTGGCTGAATAGTGTTCCATTATGAATATTTTCCACAATTTCTTTATCCATTCATCTCTGGACACTTTGGTTGATTCCATACTTTGGCTAATGTGAACAGTACTACTATACACATGGTGGAGCAGGTATCCCTTTGATACAGTGTAGTGACTTCATATCTTTTGAATATATATCGAGTATATATATTCTCTATATATATATGTATGTGTGTGTGTGTGTGTGTGTGTATATATATATATATATATTTTCCAGGGAATCCTGGATCATATGGCAGTTCTGTTTCTAGTTTTTAAAGGAATCTCCATACTGCTTTCTACAACGGTTGCACTAATTTACATTCACAGCAACAGTGTGTGAGAGCTCCCCTTTCTCTACATCCTTGCCAGAATTTGTTACTGTCTGTCTTTGATAATAGCCACTCTGACAGGGGTGAGGTGGTATCTCATTGTGGTTTTGATTTGCATTTTCTCAATGTCCAACGATATTGAGCATTTTTTCATATATTTATTGTTTGTATTTTTTTTTTTCTTTTGAGTACAGTCTATTCAGATCCTTTGCCTATTTCCCAACTGGATTGTTTTTGTGTTGAGTTCTTAAGTTTCCAATATGTTCTGACTATTAATCCTTTGTCAGATAAGTAGATTGCAAATATTTTCTCCCACTCTTTCAGATGTCTCTTTTCTATATTGATAGTTTCCTTTGCTGTGCAGAAGCTTCTGAGTTTAATATAATCCCATTTGTCTAGTTTCATTTTTATTGCCTGTACTTCAAGGGTCTTATCCAGGAAATTGTCACCTATAACAATGTCTTAAATTGCTTCTATTCTAGCAATTTCTGCATTTCCAGTCTTACATTTCAGTCTTTGTTCCATCCTGAGTTGATTTTTGCATTTGAGAGATAGGCATATAATTCCATTCTATCCAGTTTTGTCAGCACCATTTATTGAAAAGACTATCCTTTCATTAATGTATGACATGTTCTTAGCACATTTGTCAAAAATAAGTTATCTGTATGTCTGTAGATTAATTTCTGAGCTCTCTATTCCATTCCATTGATTTATATGCCAGTTTTTATGCCAGAACAATGATAATTATGATACTTTGGAGTATGATTTGAAATCAGGTGTTTTGATGCCTCTAGCTTGATATTTTTTTACTCAGGATCACTTTGGCCATTTTGGGTCTTTTGTGATTCCATATGAATTTTAGGATATTTTTTCCAACTCTGTAAAGAATGTAATTGATACTTTGATAGGGATTGCAATGAATCTGTAGATTATATTAGGTAGTTTGAGCATTTTAATGATATTAATTAATAGCTTTCCATTATTTTGTGTCCTTGATGATTTCTTTCATCAGAAAAAATGCTTTAAAATTTTCATTATAGAGATCTTTCATTTCTTTCATTAATTTTGTTTCTAAATATTTGATCTTTTTGCTGCTATTGTGAATTGGATTTCTTCCTCATACTAATTTCTATACTGTGCAGGTAGTGTGTCCTTTTTGTAAATTGAATTATGTAAGTTCTCTGTTTAAAATCTACAATGGTTTTCCACTTCATTAAAAATAAATATTCTTCTTCACATTTTTGATGATCAGGTACTTTGTCTGTTATTTCTTTTTCTGAAAAGCTCTTTCTCCTTGCCTACCTTAACCAAACCAGACATACACACACAAATTATGCTCAAAAAGTTTCTGTAAATTTGTATTATTAAAAAGCAAGAATTTCAGAATTTTTGCAACAAAATGAAAATCTCCTTTAGTTCAATTATTCATGAACTTTTGAAGTGCTCTCAAACACCGTTGTTGCTGTATTTAAATACAGAATCTGACTTCTGGTTAGTATACGTTAGAAATAAAAATTTATATTATTAAATATATAAATTCTTATAAAATTAAGAAACAACATAGGTGTATTTTTTAAATTCATGATTATGTTTACACTCTTTTCTGTGTCTACATAGATTGTAGTGAGAAATTCAAGCTTGAAATCTATTGTGTATGTTGCTACAATTGTTGGAAAAGATGCTGCTGATTTCTCCCTTCAGCAATCAGGGAATGTTGTGACAATTTCTCCAAAGTAAGTACTTTGAAAAATTTTACTTTATTGAATGTATCAAATGTAGAGATTTAATAGGTATTACAAATTATGAGAGATAACTTGAAATTTTTAAAATTAATAGGTATATAATGAAAAGACTCACTTAGACATAGATAAAATATTCATGCATGTCTCAGATTCCTCATTAATTTTTTAAAACAATCATAACAACATAAAATGGCTGTTTTTTCTATATTTATTTAATTTTAACTTATTTTGTATACATATGGGCCATAGAAATAAGGCTACAAGTTGTTTATGTAATACAGTTCTGCTTATTGCAGGGAAATGGAAACAGTGCTTGCTTAAATTACATATATGTGTGTGTGTGTGTGTGTTATGTGTTTACTATAGAAAATTTAGAAGCTAGAAGAACAAAAAAGGTCCATAATCCTACCTCAAAGAATTCCCAATTTCATAATTTTTCTCAATTCCTCCATAGTTATTATATCTATATGTGTATAGTTGATAGATAAATAGATAGAGATATAATATATATGCATGTACATATTTCCAGCTTGTGGTATTGTTCAATAAAGTCTCATTTTTAACTAATTGTGTTCTTATGACACTGATTTAGGGATTATGCTACTTTCCCCCTCTCAAAAATAAACAATAAATAAAACTCTTGCAGAATACTCACAAGAAAATAAATGAGTCTTCCTAGATTGATAAATGGTGTTTGATATGCCAACAGGTATTAATGATGGCAAATATTCTTATTGAATAATACAAGGATGATGTGAGAACAGCTGTGTCAGTACCAAAGGGGTTGGCAAATTTGATAACCACTAATGAACTTTACTCTTGAGTTTTTGTTTCTGCCTTTGCATTTAATTATTTTTCTCCAATGTAAAATAACAGATTGTAACTACTTAAGGTACTTTGCCCGATTGTCTAGTTTTTTTAAGCTTTTCTTTCTTTTTAAATTTATTTTTGTATCTCTAGTTTTTTAATCTACAGAAGCTTTAGTTACTTTTCAAACCGTAGTCTTTCTTTCTGAACTAGTAGGTGCCCTTATCTCTAGGCTCTCTGGGACATGATCCCCTGTTGGTAGGCAACTCTAGCTCCTTGTAGTGGGGAGCACTGTACAGACTAGGGTGCTAGGTGAACTGTGGCTGTGTTAAGTCTAGTTAGATTTCTAAGGCTGCAGTCTTTTTTTTTTTTAACTGTGGTGGAATGTCTGTGGATCCAGGGCCTCTGTTCTCTAGAACAATGTAGATTCTGACTGTGACTACTTTTGTTAGGTGGTGCCACACTGCTGTAGCTTGTGTTCTTGGAGTTACAGGTGATATAATGTGTTTCCTCTCTAAATCAAAATGATTGCTGGTGAGATCTCCAGGCAGCTCTCCTCATTGGGCTCCTAGCCAGTGGTGCCTTGGTATTCCTCCTGCAGTTGACATTGCCTTGCCTGCTTGCCTGCTAAGGTGGCCAAGCAACAGGGATCCCACTTCCAGCCACAGGAAGTTCTCAAATGCTGGTTGGCTTTTTCCTTTTCTCTACGCTGCCATATCAAGTCTCCATGTCCTCCTGTGTTCCCCTTATTCCCCACCGACTGCTGTGCTTATCCTTGAGCACTCATCTTGAGATGCAGCTGTTGATTTATTGTTTTTGTTCTTCTTTGTAGATGAGGAGGGAAATGCTAGACACCACTATTTGGCCATCTCAGAAATCTCTACTTAAAATTCTTTATTTGAAAGATGGAGATATATATGTGCATATATATATATATATATATATAGAGAGAGAGAGAGAGAGAGAGAGAGAGAGAGACAGGCAGACAAAGAGATCTTCTATCTACTGGTTAATTCCCCAGATGCCTACAGTGACCAAGCCTGTACCAGGCAGAAGCTAGTAGTAGCCTGGAATTCATTCCAGGTTTCCCATGTAAACATCAGGGACTCAAGTACTTGAGCCACTATCAACTGTACATTCTGGAGGCTGGACAGGAAGTTGAGCCAGGATTCAAAACCAGGGACTCTAATATGGGATACGGGCAACCCAAGCAGAGAGTTCACTGCTGCAATCAAATGCTCACTCCAAATTATAAATATTTTAGTGTTTCATTGTCTATGGAGTATCCATCATTCACATCATTCTATTCTTAAATTGGGGTATAATATCTTCATAAATACCTCTGATTTTAATTTCTCATCTATTACCTGAATTATCTATTTTTAAGATCAATTTCTTTGTTTACCTTGGTTTCAATGCTTCTGGTCAAAGAATTTACTCTAATGTCTTGTGATACTTGGTTATCCATTCATGTGTAATAATATGGCCATAGACAAATAAATAATATATCTTTTTGAGAACAGGGTAAAAATGTATTCTACTTTTATGTCAAATTGGCTGGAATTCAGTAATGGCACTGGTGAAAGAAGAGTTTATTGAATCTCATTCTTTCTTATATGAGATGATGGCTTCCTCTAACTAGATCCCTTTTTAATACCCTTTATTTTAAGTTTAATATTTATCTTAGGAAGAAAAATAGTTACTTGTGTTCTAGATGCCATTGTAGTTTATGACTTCTTTCATTTGATATCAAAATTAAATGTTGGGGGTCAGCATTGTAGCATAGTGGGTAAAGCTGCTGTCTGCAACACCAGCATCCCATATGGGCGCAGGTTCGTGTCCTTGCTGCTCTACTTCCAATCCAGCTGCCTGTGAATGGCCTGGGAAAGCAGCAGAAGATGGTTCAAGTGTTTGAGCCCCTGCCACTCATGTGGGAGACATGGAGGAAGCTCCTGGCTCCTGACTTCAGCCCGGCCCAGCCTTGGCCATTGAAGCCATTTGGGGAGTTAACCAGCCGATGGAAGACTCTCTCTCTCTGTCTCTCTTTCTAACTCTCTCTTTAACTCTGACTTTCAAATAAGTAATAAATCCTTAAAATAAAGTAAATGCTGTATTTTAATCCTGATGTGCACATGCTTTATCATCTAGCCTCTTGTTCTTATTTGGAAAATGTGTAACAGAATATTTACCCACAGTTTTGTCAGTAATAAATATAAATATGTAAGTTAACATACCCAGTACTATAACTGGAACTCACATGTATCATTCTAACAGTGTTCTCCACTAACTAATTCAAAGTACTGATGACTCACTGACTGAAGTATATCAACGCTACTTAGCAGTGTTTACTAATTAGTGCAATGGCATACACACAAATATATAATGAGGATATATTTTTATAATTGATTTATATTTGATGTGTGTATGGAATTAGAGGAAAATAGAAAACCAAAAATACCTGAATTTTTCAAGGGAAACCAAGGAAAGGTGCCTGGAATAGATAGTGCTTAATTCTGAATAGAGACGTGAAATAATTATTCAGTTGTCTAAATAGATTTTATTTTATAGGTTTGAGTACTGTTATTATGTGATTAAGTAAGTGTCTCTCTAGGTAGACTAAACAATTTCACAGTATTTGGATTTTACAAATAGAACTCAGAAAATATATTGTTTTCTTAAGCAAAATTTCATAGCTTTATTGTTATTGGATACTATACAATTATCTATTTATGTGTACCACATCCTGCTAGATTCTGTCTCAATCACAATAAATAATGATCCTTTCTGTCAGCTATGAATTGAAATTTCCAGAAATATCATTTATATAAAAGATTAAATAGCTACACCAGGATATAAACAAAAATATCTATGTCTGCATCTGATTTGATGATTCAACTTAGCTATAACCAGAGTGACTGTCATAAAAGTGAAAATATAATTTTAAAACCATTTTCCCCCTCATTATTCCTATTGAGCCATATGTTCAGTGACATTGGTATATTATATATTTATTCTTCATCTATTCCAAAAATATATTGGCAGTAGCTTACAAGGTATATGTAGTATTAAGGAGATATTTTTTAATGAGAGAGGGCAGCAACTGAAGCAAAAAGAAAATAAAAAGTGAAAAAATAGAGATGAAACATAATTATGATATTCATGACTGGGACCTAGGATAAATATATATATGATCTACACAATTGATTCTGAAAGTGTCTAACAAATTCAGAAAGGAATGTTAATCACTTACATTTTTCAATATGAGTATAAAACTTTAAAAAAAAGGAAAGATTATCTATACTTAAGAAAAGCCCAAATCTCTCTGGCCTTGAAACCTCATAAAAAGGATATGTTGTTGGCAGGCTTTTTCCTAGTGGTTAAGATGACGCTTGGGATAACTACATTCTATATCAGAGTGCTTGGATTTGAGGCCCAGTTAATGCACACCCTGGGAGGCAGCAGGTGATGATTCAAGTTCTTGAATCCCCGCTTCCCCTGTAGGAGACTCAAATTGAGTTCCAGGCTCCTGACTTCAGACTCACCCCAGGGCCTGAGTGTTGCATGCATTTGATGAGTGAATCAGCAGATAGATGATCTTCTATCACTGTCTTTGTCTCTATCTGTGTTTCTCTGGCCTTAAAATAAAATGAAAATAACTTTTTATGAAAAGGAATATTATGAAATATGTTTCATAGAACTTAAGACCATAACATTATTCATTAAGTGAATGTAATTTATATTATGATCATTCTTTTTTTAAGATTATTTGTTTGTTATTTGAAGGATAGAATGACAGGGGCAGGGGGATTCAGAGAGATCCTCCACCTACTGGTTTACCCTCCAGATGCCCACAACAGCCAGGACTGGGCCAGACCAAAACCAGGAGTAAGGAACTCCATCCTGGCCTCCCATATGAGTGGCAGAAACCCATCTGCTGCTTCCCAGATGGAAGCTGGATCAGAAGCAGAAATGGAACTCCATCCTAGACACTCCAATACAGGATGTGGACATGTCAAATGGTGACTTCATCTGTGTGACAACATTCACCCCAAATTATGATTATTTTTGAATATTTCTTTTTTCATCAGCTTCTTTGGGGATCTAGTTCTTTACCAAGTCATTTTAATTTTGCTAATTATGTCTTAAAATTGTCGTGTTTTCCCCTTGCCCACCTCTTCCAGCCTAATTTAATGTAAGAATCTCAATGTGCTAGACTGCCACAATAGGCTCCTCCAGGGCTTCTCTGCAATCCATCCTCTATATTGGTGTGACATCTATTTTGAACATGTTACTCTTCTGTTCAAAATATTCCAATAGCTTCCCATCAACATGAGAATGCAGATTAAACATCACTTGGTCTAAAATATACTTTCATATTTATGACAATCACTGTATGATTTCACAGATGACTCTTAGCTACATCTTGCCCTACTAATCTCCTTGCTGTCCAAAATTCAGCACTACTGGCCTTTGATTGGTTCTTCAAGTATGTTAGCATTCCCTCATTCAGAAGGCCTTGGATGCGTTCTTTATTCCATTGCTCAATCTAGCCAACTTAAGCTCATCCTTCTTATTCTACCTTACATATTTCTTCCTCTGACCCTTACTGCTATGTCACTCTCCACATTATATGTTCTCATAAAACTTCACAGCACATACATAATTTGTAGTTTTCACATCTATGTCAGAATGCCCTCCAGGTCCCATAGAATGTACTGCTCAGGAGAATGGGAATAGTGGGGTTTTATTACTCTATCCCCAAAACCTAAGAGTACTTGGATCATCGTGTATTATCTATAAATATTAATTGAATTAATGACTGTAATAGCTTTTAGATTATCTGAGAATATCATAAATCACAAGTACTGTAACAGAGAACTTGAGCCTACACATCTAGAAAAAGAACACAAGATCAAATATTCTCAATTCTAAAATATACCCAAATCCATGAGCTTCTCATAATTGTCCTTTTGAAAAAAATGAGTTGATTAGTGAAGACACCAAGCTGAATAAAAATAACTCCCAGTACTGCTAGATTTGAGCTATAAATTCTATACAAAATTATTTTTAAAGCATCTTTGTTTTAATTTCTTATTTACTTTTTATTTATTTGAAAGGAGGGAGGGAGAGACAGATTAATTCCATCTGCAGATTTATTCCCAAAATACCTGCAATAGCCAGGGCTGGGCCAAAGCCAGGAGTTCTGAACTAAAATCAGGTCTCTTACATGGGTGGCAGAGACCCAGCAACTTAAGCTATTTTCTGCTGCCTCCCATGGTGCACATTACCAGGAATCTGGAGTTAGAAGTGGAGCCAGCACTCAAACCCAGGCGTTCTGATATGGGATGTGAGCATGACTCCCTCTTTCTTTTTTTTTTTTTTTTTTTTTTTTTTTTGCTGCTCTTTGGTCTCACCCATTCAACAGAAATTGAAGAAAGGTTTTCATAACTTAAGCCAGGGTTTTGACACCAAAGCAATCTACTCCTGTCTCCATTCTCAATTGTGTATACTCAAAAAAGGAGTAAAGAGATAGTAGCTTATATAAAAGAATAATTGCTATGTGATGTATAATGCTGACTTTGCTAACAGCCAACATAAACTCAAAAGTAAAATTTTACTAAGACATATCACTCACCGGCAAGACAGTCTGAAAGATTCAGTTGCTAATGGAACAGTGAGTCCATTCTTGAGTCAAAGTGTTCATTACTTACATAAATGATGAATGCAAGAGTAGTCAGAGGGGCCAGGTCCCTGTGTCCCTTCTGCAGGACAACACCAATACAAAAGGGTCATATGGCTGCATCATGGATGAGAGGACAACCTATTGCTGAGGAATCTATTTCATGCTGTCATTAAGCAGTTTCCACTGCCTGTAGCTTCACTCTGGAGGAGGTGAAGTAGCCAGCCTCATATCTGATCAGATAATGAGAAACTGGCTGGTGACAGACTCTCAGGGCAGGCAGGGAGGCAAGTGAGAATTGCTCTTGTAGCAGCTCTTCATGAGCCTCTTGCTGTCATATTGTGGGAAAACTATGGTGCTTTCTGCCAAGATTTGCTCAGATGCAGCAAAGTCTATGTGGCTTATGTGGAGTTATACAAGGTTGCCAGGGTGCAGTTGTGTAACTATTTTTCTGCAAACTGGAGCTTGGAATATCTTCTAAATCCATAGCCTCTATCATTATACCCTATGGTATACTGCAAAATGAAAGATGAAGTGAAATGGACTTTTATTTTTTTAAGATTTATTTATTTATTTGAAAGGCAGAGTTACAGAGAGGCAGAGACAGAGAGAGGTCTTCCACCCGCTGGTTCACTCCCCAATTGGCAGCAATGGCCGGAGCTGCACCAATCCAAAGCCGGGAACCAGGAGCTTCTTCTGGGTCTCCCATACAGGTGCAGGAGGCCAGGGGAGTTGGGCCATCTTCTACTGCTTTCTCAGGCCATAGCAGAGAGCTGGATGGGAAGTGGAACAGCCAGTACTTGAACCAGCGCCAATATGGGATACTAGCACTGGAGGCGGCAGCTTTACCCACTATGCCATAGTGCCGGCCCCAGGAAATGGACTTTTTTTCTTTATTCCTCCTTTTAATTTAGAGTTTTTCTCAAATAACATGCATGCCACTTATCTACCATTGTTTGGGTTTAACGTTTGAACTTTATGTTCAACCATAATTTCAGGTTCCTTTTTTCTTTTCAAATTTTAGTTGAGACATTGCTATTCATTTTTTATCTCTTTCAAGCACCAAATTTTAATATATAGGTCAATTTGGGGGGAAAGGAACACCATCAAAAACTTCCCTCCAAAACAGAATACTGTTCATTCTTGTAAATGTACAACTCGAAGGTGTACCAAATGCAAAATTTAAAAGTCCACACAGAGGCCGGCGCCGCGGCTCAGTAGGCTAATCCTCCGCCTTGCGGCGCCGGCACACCAGGTTCTAGTCCTGGTCGGGGCACCGGATTCTGTCCCGGTTGCCCCTCTTCCAGGCCAGCTCTCTGCTGTGGCCCGGGAGTGCAGTGGAGGATGGCCCAAGTGCTTGGGCCCTGCACCCCATGGGATACCAGGAGAAGCACCTGGCTCCTGCCTTTGGATAGGCGCGGTGCGCCGGCTGCAGCGCGCCGGCCGTGGCGGCCATTGGAGGGTGAACCAACGGCAAAGGAAGACCTTTCTCTCTGTCTCTCTCTCTCACTGTCCACTCTGCCTGTCAAAAAAAAAAAAAAAGTCCACACAGATATACAAAGTAAAAAAATAAATAAATAAATTAAAATCACCTAAATCACCTAGTAGATCAGTGCATTTTGCTGTCTTCATTGTGCTGCCAAATCATCCTTAGGCTGACTTTCAAAAAAATAACAACTGTCTTCATCAAAATACACTTTTTCCTTTGACTTTTTTAAAATTAAAAAGAACAATTAAAAACAAAACTTAAAAGAATTCACAATCAGTTGCATGACTCATTTCATTGTCCTGTAGAGCAGGCAGAAGTCGCGAAGGCATGTTGCAGCACACATGCTAAGGGCATATTCACCTTCCAGGCAGGGTAAAACACCCACAGTTCCAAGTCTGAAGGGACACAGGTGATCTTTGCTGTGAGCGCCACAGGACAGTACAGGTGCCCAGGTTGTTCTTCATAGAGCAGCAGGATTATCTGTCAAATTGACAGTTCTCCTGTATAAAATATTCCCCATCCTGTTTTAGTACTTCCATCAACAGGTTAAGAATCAGTCTGAGAAACCCCTTGTGAAATCTTTTGTAAATGTGGAGATTGGAACAGCTGTCAAATCATTAGTCAAATAATCATACTCTCTCCCTTCTATGGTGTACCTCTTCAGTCCTGGAGCACAGTCTGCTATGAGAACCTGATTAGTAGTCTCTGCTAAGATTGTTGGAGACATCGCCACAAGTTTTTCTCATGTTTCTTATATCCATCAATCACCAATTGGTCAGCCTCTGCCGCAGTTACCATCTTTGGTTTCAATTTGACTGTTTCACATAATAAGCCCCTATCTCCGTGTCCCAAAATCAGTACATCTTTGCCAGTGTAATCTACTTTGCCATTGGTCATGATGTTCTAGGTACATATCAAATAACTCTCCACCAAATTAACATCCCCACTAGGGATGAGATTATTTCCAAATTGCTTCATGTGTAGACTTTTAATGTTCTGGTACAGTGAGTCTTCATCATATAAAGTTGTACTCACCCAGGCACCATTAGCACTGGACCAGTATTTGTCAACAGTCCCTTCTCGAACTATGGGTGGTAATCACTTCAACTGCTTAGTACTGCCCCAACTAAATTCTTTCATTCTTTCTCCTACTTGGTTTAAGAGATTGTTGATTTTTTCTTTGCCCCGTGCATCAGTGTTCCAACTGAAGGTCCAGCAACACCAACCATGTAGACAAATGTTCATATTGGCTAACCTGCCATTTTTGCTTGTGTATGTTGCCAAAGAACAGTAGTTCTGTTAGGTGTGTACCAATTCTGCCATCCCTTGCTCCTGGAAAATAGACTAGAAGCCTTTCAAATTGGTCTCACCATTAGTTTTGGCACCAAGTATGAAGTGCTGTATGCCGTGCCTTGCTGCTGTCAGTGAGGTGATGCCCTTTGCCATACCTGGGGGAGGCAGCAACAGGAGACTGAGTGCTTGCTGTGTGGCATGTCCGGCTGTAGTGGCAGGGAAGGCCTATTTTTAAAATTCTTCGTCTTCCTCATGTTTTTCCTCCATGTGACTTGAAGCAAATGACGTAACTAAGAATTTGCCTAAACGGTAGCAAGGAGTGTACTATGAATTTTATACAAAATACACATGTAATTTCGTATGGCTCATAGTTAGAAAACCTGATAGTTGGCCGGCACCACAACTCAACAGGCTAATCCTCCGCCTAGCGGCGCCGGCACACCGGGTTCTAGTCCAGGTCGGGGCGCCAGATTCTGTCCCGGTTGCCCCTCTTCCAGGCCAGCTCTCTGCTGTGGCCTGGGAGTGCAGTGGAGGATGGCCCAAGTGCTTGGGCCCTGCACCCCATGGGAGACCAGGAAAAGCACCTGGCTCCTGCCTTCAGATCAGCGTGGTGCGCTGGCCGCGGCGGCCATTGGAGGGTGAACCAACGGCAAAGGAAGACCTTTCTCTCTGTCTCTCTCTCTCTCACTGTCCACTCTGCCTGTCAAAAAAATAAAAAAGAAAAAAAAGAAAACCTGATAGTTAGTGATAGTGTATCATTTATTGTATATATATATGTGTGTGTATATATATATTATACATTTGAGAATTACCTTTAGATTGCATAGACTGGTCGAGATATCTTAACTAATGACAATAACTGGATTGTAAGATTCTTGTGCCTGCAACCTTCTTTAATTTTATTGAAGAAGTGAGTACATTGTAGAGCACATGCACTGAGCGCATGATCTACAACAAAAAGGCCTTTGTTGATTACTTTTTTCAATGAGATGTCTCCTCTTTTATCCTTTGTTAAATAGAAGCCAAACCTATATCACACTACAGTTCACCAGTCGCTTCCTCCATCCTGCTGAAGCTTCACTGCTGTTAATTTCAAAAACCAAGAATGCAAGAGGAGGCCCTATCCTAGCTTTTGCTCTTAAGGGTGAAGTCCACCATTTTAAAGCCGTAGTAAGTAAATTTTACCTATTTTGCGTGTCTTTGCTTCTATTCTCAGAGTGTCATTAAACGTGGCTATGTCTTGCACCTTTTACCTTCAGGCAGTTCTTATTCCCTGAGATCATTTTTTTTGTTTGTTTTGCCATCCAGACTTGTGATTTAACTTAAAGCAGTCTTGGCCCTGTATCTTTGTTTTGTTTTGATTGAGGATTGATGGTTTGTGCAACAAAAAATGCTTCTCTCCTCTCTGACAGGAATATTCATCAATCTACCTTGAGTATCATGTGGAGTAAATCCATTATAAAGTTAATGCTAATGCTGGCATTTATTGAAAGATGATATGTTCCCAACAGAGTTCTAAGTGTTTATGTCTCAAAAGATGCAGAAGAAGAATTTTTAAATATCTGTAAAATGTTTGTAACATCGTTATGATTGATGTTTTATAGCTGTTATCTTGTCAAAATATTTTCTACCACAGATGTATGGTAAAGGAAGGGCAAATTTGTTCTTAGCAGATTTCCATATAGATTATAGAGAGATTTCAGTATGCAGAAGAAGAGTGGGAAATAGAATAACTCCAGGGCGGGATGAGTGGTGGCCAGCGTGGTATGGAGCGCATCAAGCTGTTCACATGGACAGACTGGCTTATTAGATACTGATGCCCATGACAGAATGTGGAAATTCGTCAGAGATGTACATTGTGATCTTCCAACTTCCTCCTGAATAATGAATATTTACACTTCCCAACTCTCTCACATAAATTCTCTGAAGAAAAGATATTGCTTTGCAACATATGAATATGAAATGTGGCTGGTTTTAGCCAGTTAATGTAGTAGTTCCTGTGCTGAAAAGTTGACAGCTGAAACACATGCAACTCCATTTACCTCTTAATTCACCTGGAAATAGAGAACAAAACAGAAATAAAATAAGCCAAGAATATGATCAGTCCAAAATGTAGAGTTCCTAGCAACTTTTCCTCAATAGAATTGCTTAGGGTAATTTGAAAGTTTGTTTTATATTTTTGCTTTTTATTGTGATAAGAATGTCAGGGAAGCCACCACTTACTACAAACACAGGGGCCGGCACCGTGGCTCACTAGGCTAATCCTCCGCCTTGCGGCGCCAGCACACCGGGTTCTAGTCCCGGTTGGGGCACCGGTTCTGTCCCGGTTGCCCCTCTTCCAGGCCAGCTCTCTGCTGTGGCCAGGGAGTGCAGTGGAGGATGGCCCAAGTGCTTGGGCCCTGCACCCCATGGGAGACCAGAAGTACCTGGCTCCTGCCATCGGATCAGTGTGGTGCGCCGGCTGCAGCACGCCGGCCGCGGCGGCCATTGGAGGGTGAACCAACGGCAAAGGAAGACCTTTCTCTCTGTCTCTCTTTCTCACTGTCCACTCTGCCTGTCAAAAAAATAAAAATAAAAAATAAATAAATAAATACAAACACAGGCAGGTCACAATCACACATACTCTTACGTATAGATATTCACACGTACATGCCCCGCCTCTTCCTTATATCATGTGTATTAGGTATATATACCAAAGTAATTTGAAAATGCAAAGTCCCATTTGTTCATTACCAAAATGAATTTTAAGGAATTAGTTTGGCAGGTATTATTCTAAAAGCATAGAACTATGATCAGTAATGAGAGAAAATATATTTGACATCCTGTTTCACTTAGACTTTAGCAGTATAATGTTTGTGGAAAAAGGAATTATATAATATCAGTGTAATATTAAAATTGGCAGTTTGTAGTTTTTTCAAGGTTGAATTTTATTAAGTAAGGATATTTATTTTGTGATACTATCATATAGTGTGATTTTCTTTTTACTTCAGAAAATTCTTATGTGCAAAACACCATGTTATCAGTGGAAGGAAATCACTATAAATATCAAAAACCCTTTCCATACTGCAGGGGACTTCAAGTAAGTCAATATTTTGGGTAAATTCATTGCAATATCTATCTCTACTCTTAAGAGAAATATGTAATTTTCTACACCTCTTCAACATGATTTATTTAGAGGAGAAATTATATGTGTTTACATTCTTATAAACTTATAAGCATAACCAGGCTAAATAGAACTTATAAATAATGAAACAATCAGTTTTCTTTGACATTCTACTTGATCATATCAAATTTATAAATTGTGTCTATATGCTTTCTGTTAAGACACACTGTGATGTCAATTTCTTTAAGAATTATAATTAATAGACTTTTTCCTTCCATTTATATTTTACCTATTTATCTACAAAACTGGAATATTGATTCAACCAGGAAATGTGTTGTTACCTAGGGCATCATGACTGAATGAATGCTGTATATTAATGTGCATATATCAATTTTGAAGTTTGATAACTACAACACAGATTAGAAATAAAAAGATAATATAATTCTTAACTATTATATAATACAATGGAAAAATGACTTTCTAGAAATTGACATGTTGAAGAAGATGGTACCTAATGTACTGATTAAATTAGAGACTCTTGTTTCCTCTAACTTTAGAAATCAGATCCTACCACAATATTTTTACTGAGACTGAAAGTTATATATACACTTTTTATTTTAATATTGAATAGTTTCTTCTCATTACCATTTGCCCAGAGTTTTGGTAGATTTTTATTGAAAATATAAATCATTGTTGATAAAATAAAAATTATTTTATTGAGGTAGTTATTGATGAATTTGTGGTCTCTATCTATTAATGAGGACTTTTTCACTAATGTTTATATTCAAATTTAAGAGACAAAAAATGTCATAATATGTGCTGTTATTCTAATATTAAAGTATACACTGAAATGAATCAAAATGGCCAGCTGCAGTTCTTCAGAGAGAAGTAAGATATATTTAGTCTTGCATGCTAGTATTAAAGCTTAAAGAAAACCTGAATATTCCAGGAATTGGAAGACTGTTACAGATAAGTGTTTTTCAAAAAAATAGTTATAGTTTCATGACTCTGCATGAATTATCTCAGATTGAATTAAAATCGTTACTTCTTGGGAGCTAAGATTATTACTTGGGGAATATTGTCTCCCTCCTTCCTCGTATGAATATGCTTTTCAAACTTGAACAATGGGCAAATAAACTCCAAAATGTAAAAACAGTACCAAAATTTGTAAAGTCAATATTTTATAATGGGTATTTTATTATTATACTATTATATATTATATAGCCATTGTATAATTATGTTACAAATTTGAAATAATAAAATACAGTGAGAGCAGATGCTTAGCTTAATAGTCATTAAGATGTCACTTGAGATGCCTGCGTCCCTTATTGGAGTGCCTGAGTTTGAGTCCCGGCTCTGCTTCTGATTCCTGCTTCACATAATGGGCACTGGGAAGTAGCAGGTGATGGCTCAAGTACTTGGATCCATATTTACCATATGGGAGACCCTGCTCTTGTTCTTGTGGGCATTTTGGGAGAGAATCAGAAAATGCAAGATTCTGTCTTGCTCGCTCGCTTTTTCTCTCTCTTTCAAATAAAATCATAAAAAGACAGAATGATAATTTCATGCTGATTAATTCATATGAAGACTATTTGAAAATTGAAATCAGTACAAGTTACCCGATCTATAGTGTTACATTTAATAAAAATGATCAGAATTGATTATTAATAACAATCATATTAAATATACATTAAACTTCAACATAAATCTCCACATATATCTGGTCAGTACAATAATGAGATTTGATCATTTTTTATCAAAATTTAGTGTTCCATTTAATAAGACATTCTAGTCTAGATCTTTCTGTGACAGGATTAGCTGACCAGCTTCCTAACTCCTACGCCTGTTTATCAGACTGGTGATTCTCAAATTCTTTCACAAAAGGCCACCATTTCATACTCTTATAACACTTCTCTATATTTTTATGTCCTATATGATTTAGTTTGCTAGTATTTTGTTGAGAACTTTGTACTTAGAAAATTTAATAGTGTAGTTCCTTTTACTTGTGACATCTTCTTATGTCTAACATCAGCCTCAAACAATGCAATCACAGTGTCTATTTGTCCAAATTTCCTCTTACTTTAAGGACCAGTCATATTAAATTGGGACCAATATTGATCTCTTTGGTTGAAATTTATCATCCATTTATAAGACTCTACCTCAAAACATAGTCACAGTCCTAGATACTAGGAGTTATGGCTTTAATATGTGAAGTTTTGAGGGAAACAGTTCAGCAAGTGTATTTTTATAATTATTGTTAGACTAGCCTTCTTATTTGTCATTTCTCTTTTTCTCTATTTGTTCCTATTCATGCTAACATCTGGAATGTTTTTATTTATTTATTTATTTGACAAATCGAATAAGAGGGAAACAAAGAGTGAGAGAGATCTATATTGATCCACTGGTTTCACTTCCCAAATGGCCTCAATGGATCGGGCTAGGCCAAGCCAAAGCCAGGATCCCAGAACTCCATTCAGGTTTCCCGCCATGGATGGCAGAGGCCTAAGTATTTGGGCCATCGATAGCTACCTTCCCAGGCACAATAGCAAGGAGGTGGATCAGAAGCAGAGGAGACAGGACTTGAATCAGCATTCCATTATGGGGTGCAGGTACCACAAGCCACAGCTTAATTCTCTGAACCACTATGCTGCCCCCTTGGAGCACTTTTTATAGCATGCTCCAGTATCCTTCACACTCACTTTTCTTTCTTTCTTTTTTTTTTTTTTTACATTTTTCTCTTCCTCTTTCTCACTTCTCACCAGATAATTTCATTACCTACATATTCTTTCACATAATGGTGTATCTGATGTGTTTGATTTTGTTTATTTTATTTAATTTATTCTCTATGTTCTTCAGATTGCCTAAAATCTATCAGTCTTCAAGTTTGTCAATGCATTTTTCTGTCAGTTCAAATCTGCTGCCGAGTCCTCTACTGAATTGTATATATCTATTGTAGTTTCAAACTCTAGAAGAAGTTCCATTTGGTTCTTTTTGTAATTTCTTTTTGTTATTTTCTATTTGATGCTACATGTTCTCTATAACTTCTTTAATCATAGTTTCCTGTAGTTCTTTGAAGATGTTTGTAATGGTAATTTGATATCTGTCTTAGGCTGTTCTGGTCAGGCGAACAGGCTGTTTCTGTTATCTGATCCTTTTCTGTTTCTGTGCACTTTACTTAATTTTTATGAGGAGACTGGACATCTTCAAAAGTATATTATAGTAGCTCTGGGTACTGGTCATCTTCCCACAGCTTGATAACATTGTTTTTTCTTCTAATTATCTACTGACTCATTGGGTTATTTCAGTGATGTCTATCTCCCCCTACCCAAACCTACACATGCAGAGTGAAACTTCCCATGTGCTTATCAAAGGCCACAGCCCAAAGTCACCCTGGGGTGACCCTGGCTGCGACAGAACTCCTTTTGTCTCTTGTTCTGACTATACCCAGCTGTTAAATTCCATTAATTCCAATGCCCCAGAGGGGCATAAATTGATCTTCAGACTAATCTCACTAAACTCATGCTCTTTTGAAATAACACTTCTCTAAGTCAGTGATTGAGATTTGTTCTGACTCCAAGAGGGTCCTCCCTAGCAGTCTCTTTTCCTTGTTCTCCTCAACCTACACTTAGTTGGCTCTTCATTCAATCTCCCAATCCCCCAACTGTCTTTCACTACATGTACGATTGTTGAGAGCACACAATGATGCACTGCTTTCTGAGTAAACCCCCAATTTTAGTTACAGAGTGCTAGGTAGGAGCTCAGGATGTGTTAGCTGGCTTCTCCCAACATAGAACCACAACTTTACAAGCTGGGGCAAAGGAAATTGGGGTTCCTTTGTCTCAGATGAGGGTGCTGGATAGAAAAAGCGAGATACTCAGTTCTCAGCTGCTCTTGCTCAGAACTTTATCTCAGCTACTAATATTGGGGGAAGATTGAGAATAGTTGCTGTCCGATTCTTGCCAGAAGGCTAGGTCTCCAAATGGGAGATTGAGCCTAGGGAGAAGGGAGCCCTGTGTCCTTGACAGTAGCATTCTGAATATCTTACTTTTCAATGTGAACTCCTTAAATCAGCAGCATCAACCTCACTGGGGAGCTTGGTAGTAAAATGGAATCTTAGGTCCACTCCAATCCAGTTGAGTTAGAGTCTACATTTAAGAACATCTCCAAAGGATTTGTTTGTACATTAATATTAGAACATTTTTTTAAAAGCAGAGAGACAGAGAACAGACAGACTTTTTAATAGTTTTTTAAAGATTTATTCAAAAGTCAGAAAGTTACACAGAGAGGGGAGAGGCAGAGAGAGAGAGAGACAGAGAGATAGAGAGAGAGAGATCCTTTGTCCAATGGTTCACTCCCTAACTGGCTGCAATGACTGGAGCTGTGCCAATCTGAAACCAGGAGCCAGAAGCTTCTTCCGGGTCTCCCACATAGGTTCAGGGGCCCAAGTGCTTGGGCCATCTGTGGCTGCTTTCCCAGGCCACAGCAGAGAGATGGATCGGAAGTGGAGCAGCTGGGACTCGAACCGGCGTGCATATGGGAATGCAGCAGTGCAGGCAGCAGCTTTACCTGCTATGCCACAGTGCCAGCCCCAAGAATAATTTCTTAGATTAGCATTACTCAACCTTTAAGCCTTGGGCAAACTATATCAAAGCATATGGCGAACTTGTTTTAAATGGAGTATCCTGGAACCCATTTCAGATGGACTGAATCAAAATTCAGGCAAGTAGGACCTTAGTAATACATACTTTAGCCATTTATCTGGGTTGTTACTATGTACATTGAAATATGGGAATCACTGATTTAGAAACAGCAGTCATCTGATAGAATTTTTTTCATTTTATTAAATAGTTCATATTTCACTTTTACATTAATATTTCTATATATTTTATGGAAAATCTGTTCATTATATTTTAGCAGGCACTTTTCAGACAAATATATAAGATGTTATTTTGTATTAAAATTGTACATGTACAGCATATGAAAAACCTAATATGTATTACATTGGCTTAGTTTTTTAATGTTTGTGTCAAATTGTATTATCCTTGTAACTGTTCTATAGTCAGAACAAATTATCAGTAAAATAAATTGCCCAGAGATTCACCTTGGATTTATAAAAAAAGAGAAATTTGAATGTTTCTCTGCTGCTTAATTTTATATGAACTTTAAATGAGAATTTAGTGCCTTACTTAAATTTAAATTTAAATTACTGTCTGAAGAGAATTGCTTCTTTATGTTTTTGCCCAACTGTAAGTTTATAATGATATAGGTGAATCTGGTAGATTGCCATATTTGTTGCAAAGTTCATGATTTACATATTATTACAGTTAATTTTGTCTTTAAATTTTTTATATTTAGCCTTCATATAGTTCCATAAAATTCTTACATGAAAGCAGCACAAATATCAATCTGAAACAAAGAAATTGAATCTAATATATCAATCAGAAATATCACTCTAAAACACAGGAATGGAATTTGATGCTAGCATCAAATATTAGGAAAAATGAAAGTATTGTATTCCATTCTGTACATGCCATCATGTATATTCTTCTGTATGTGTGTATTTTATCAAGAATGAAACATATTTTATTACTTGATATTACTGGTCTGCTTTCTATTGTAAAACTAGTATTGTGGGACTCAATAACTGTTTTATTATTATTTTTTACTTTTTCCCCAGAAACCTTTTATTTAAGGGATATAAACTTCATACATTTCATAAAAACAACTTTAGGAATATAGTGATTATTTCTACCCTACCTGCCTTCCCACCCACACTCCCACCCTTGTTTCTCCTCTCTTTCCTATCCCCATTCTTATTTTTTACTAAAATCTATTTTCAATTAACTTTATGCACTTATGATTGATTCTATACTAAGAAAAGAGTTCAACAAATTATATGAAAAAAAAAAAAGTGGTTACTCAATAGTCAAGACAAAGGCTGTTCAAAGTCATTGAATCTCAAAATGTTAATATCACTTCTAAAGATTACATCTTAGTTGATCTATTAGTTATCACAGGTCAGGGAGAACATGTGGTATTTTTCCCTTTGGGACTAGCTTATTTAACTAAGTATGATGTTTTCCAGTTTCATCAATTTTGTTAAAACAATGGATTTCACCATTTAACCTCTGTATAGTATTCCATGGTGTACATATCCTATAATTTCTTTATCCACTCTTCAGTTGATGGACATTTGGGTTGATTCCATATCCTAGCTATTGTGAATTGAGCTGCAATAAACATGGAAGTACAGATAACTCTTTCATATGCTGATTTCATTTCCCTTGGATAAATTCCCAGGAGTGTGATGGCTAGGTCATATGGTAGGTCTATATTCAGATTGCTGAGGCATCTCCATACTGTCTTCCACAGTATCTGTACCAGTTTACATTCCCACCAACAGTAGGTTAAGGTACCTTCCCCCCACACACACATCCTCGCCAGCATTTGCTGTTTGTTGATTTCTGTAAGAGAGTCATTCTTACTGGGGTAAGGTGAAACCTCATTGTGGTTTTGATTTTCATTTCCCTGATGGCTACTGTTCTATCCACAGTTTTTCATGGATCTGTTGGCTATTTGGATTTCCTCTCTTGAAAAATGCCTGTTCAACTCATCTCTTAACTGGGTTGTTTTGTTGTTGTTGAGTTTCTTGATCTCTTTATATATTCTGGTTATTAATCCTTTATCAGTTCTGGTTGCCTCTTCACTTTGCTGAGTGTTTCTTTTGTGGTGCTGAAGATTTTCAATGTGATGTAGTCCCGTTTGTCAATTTTGGCTTTGACTGCCTGTGCCTCCAGGTTTTTTCTAAGAATTCTTTGCCTATGCCAATGTCTTGTGGGGGTTCCCCAATGTTATCTAATAATTTGATGGTATCAGGTCATATAATTAGGTCTTCAATCCATTTTGAGTGGATTTTTTGGTAAGGTGTAAGGTAGGGGTCTTGCTTCATACTTCTGCATGTGGAAATCCAGTTTTCCTAGCAACATTTGTTAAAGAGACTGTCCTTGCTCTAGGGATAGATTTTAGCTCCTTTGTCAAAGATAAGTTGGTTCTAGATGCATGGGTTGATTTCTGGCATTTCTATTTTCTGTTCCATTGGTCTATCTATCTGTTTTTGTGCTAATATCAGGCTGTTTTGTTTATAACTGCCCTGTAGTAAATCTTGAAATCTGGTATTGTGATGCTTCCAGCTTTGTTTTTGTTGTATAAGATTGCTTTAGCTAGTCAGGATCTTCTGTGTTTCCATATGAATTTCAGCAACTTTTTTTTATATCTAAGAAGAATGTCTTTGGTATTTTGATTGGTATCACATTGAATCTGTAAATTGCTTTTGGTAGTATAGATATTTTGATGATATTGATTCTTCCAATCCATGAACATGGAAGATTTTTCCATTTTTTGTATCTTCTGTTTGTTTCTTTGATGTCTTCTAATTCTCATCAAGAGATCTTTGACATCCTTAGTTACATTTAATCCCAGGTATTGGATTTTTTTTTAGCTATTGAGAATGGGATTGATCTTAGAATTTCTTTCTAAGTCATGGAATTTTCTGTGTATACAAAGGCTTTTGATTTATGTGTATTGATTTTATATCCTCTAATTTTCCAAACTTTTCTATGAGTTCCACTAGTCTCTTAGTGAAGGTTTTTGGATCCCCTATATATAGAATCATGCCATCTGCAAATAGGGATAGTTTGACTTCTTCCTTTCCAATTTGTATCCCTTTGATTTTTTTGTTGTTGTTGCCCGATGGCTCTGGCTAAAATTTCCAAGACTATATTGAATAACAGTGGTAAGACTGGGCATCCTTGTCTAATTCCAGATCTCAATGGGAATGCTTCCAACTTTTCCCCATTCAATAGGATGCTGGCTGTGGTTCTGTCATAAATTGCCTTCATTGTGTTCAGCAATATTCCTTCTATACCCATTTTGCTTAGAGTTTTCATCATGAAAGGGTGTTGTATTTTATCAAATGCTTTCTCTGTGTCTATTGAGATAATCATATGGTTTTTGTTCTTCAGTTTAATGTGATTTATCACACTGATTGATTTGCAAATGTTGAACTATCCCTGAATACCTGGGATATGTCACACTTGGTCTAAGTGAATGATCTTTCTGATGTGTTGTTACATTCAATTGACTAGTATTTTCTTGAGGATTTTTCCATCTACATTCATCAGGGAAATTGGTCTATTGTCCTCTTTCTCGGTTGTATCTTTTTCAGGTTTAGTAATTAAGGTGATACTGGCTTCATAGAAAGATTTTGGGAGGATTCCCCAACACTGTATTTTAGTTTTCTAATTTCTTCTTCTTCTTTTTTTTTTTTTTTTGATTTGCCTGTTAAATTTCCAGAGATTTGTCTTCTAACTCAGATATTCTTTCTTTTGCCTCATTGAATCTATTCTTAAAGCTTTCCACCTTATTTTTTATTTGTTCTATTGAATTTTTCATTTCCAATATTTGGTTTTGATTTCTCTTTAAAATCTCAATTACATGGGAAAATTTTTTATTGACATCATGTATAGATTTCTTTAGTTCATGAATTTTCTTCTGATTGCTTCTAAGTAATCCTGTGATCCATTTTTTTTTTAATTCCGTTTCTGGCATTTCTATAGTCTTTTCATCTTACATTCTAATATTAAAGTTGTATGTTCTTTTGGGGTCATCATGTTGTCTTCCTTATTCTTGTTTCTTGAATTGCTGCATTTATTATTAGGCATTTTTGATGATACTTGTTGGTTGTTTTTTCCCCCCTGTAATGGCTTTTATATTTGGTCTATATCTCTGTGGATTAGTGGAGTGTCTGATCCTTCAGTTAATATCCAGAGGCATATGCTGGGTGTGGTCAGAGAGCTCTGTTCAGTGCTCCTTGGTGAGGGGAGTGTTCAAGGTGACACCAAAGTTGCGTGTGGTAAATCTCTCTCTCTCTCTCTCTCTCTCTCTCTCTCTCTCTTTTTATCAGAGGGAGATTTGTTCTGCTCTGTTGGTGTATTCTCACATTCACCTCCTCTCCTCAAAGAGGACCAATGCTTGAGTACTAGCTCTAGTAGGTACAATTTTCATCTGCTCTGCCACAAGAACCTCACAAAGGATCCATGTAGTCCTCAGTGTGAACACAGATCCTGCAGCAATGACTCTTACCAGGGAATCTGGGAGCTCTGGGCATGTGGAGCCACCCACAGTGACTGCCCAAAGTCCCAGCCACACCCTGCACCCTCTTACTCAGCTACAGTGTTTTCTCAGTCCCAGCACACATGGCTACCTTAATCACCAGCACCCAGCCCCCTGTCAGTTCTCCCAGCCAGACTCAGGCGTCTTGTCTTGGCTGGTTTCTGTGCATGGGGAGGAGCTGGCACAGCTGTTACATAATATCAAAAATGAAAAATGGAGCCCACCCTCTCTTGGCTAGTTATAGGACACCGGTGTGGGGGGGTTGGGGAGAGAGAAACATGCCTCCCTTTTTCTCCCTCTAAGATGGCAGGTACACTGTCCCCCACAGGGCTCCAAGCCAGGCCCTTCCTGCAGCTTCATCGCAGGTGGCTTGGGCTGTTGCAGCCTATTCTCACCTCACTCTCCAGGGCTGGTTCTGAGGCTCTAGGCTGCTGGAGCCCTGAGTTGTGTGCATCCATACCCTCCATGTAGATCCACAGTTTTCCCCTAATTTGTCTGGAGTTTCCTCTGCCATTTCCTCCATAACCCTTCCCTGAGATTATACTCTCTCTACTTTTTTTAAGCGATCCTCCACTAGACTAGAGCAGTAAACTCCCTCCGTATTCTGCCATGTTGAAAAAACTCTCTCAATAATTGTTACACAACAAAGAATTTCTTTTGATAAATCAAGTTTGGATAATCTGCTCTTAACAATATTGTACAATATTATATTGTTCTTTTCTGAAGGTGAAATTATACATTGTTGGCAACATTGTTCCTGATATCCTTCACCTGTTGCTAGAGTATCTTTTTTTTATACTAGCCTCCTTCTACAATGCAGGTAGGCTAAGGCAGAGAGGATAATATACTCATTTTGTGTGTTTTCCAACACATCAATCCACAGCTAATATACGCTCTATTTTTTTTTTTGAATGAGCATTGTCATCTAGGGAGTACTGAAAAACTGATTTCAGAAGGTGGTACAATTATGAATGTACTAATTAGCTACTCACATCTCCTGAACACTCGTGACAGGAATGTTTTTCTTACTTGGAAATACGATTAGAAATTAGGAAATGTGTATGGCTCTGGTTATGCATTAAGACCAGTGCATGTTTTCCTCTATGTTTGTGGAATATAATTTGGGCATTTATTTCCAAATTTCCTTACATAGAGAATTCAGTATCACCTTTTCATAAAAAAGAATATTAGAGTTAACATATATTCATTCTATCTTTTCCTTCTTTCTGTCATACATATTTTTTGAGTTGCATAATAATAACACATGGATATTTAACGGTTTATTCTTATTTGAATTATATTTTATAAATGATGGGGAAAAAGTAAAAGAAGAATGTTTTGTGCTCATTTAAATTTTGTTGCAGTAGAATTTAATTATTTCTTCATTTATTTCAGTGTCATTTTGGTGGAATCCCCAACATTTCTGTATAAACCATCACAATTATCAGAATCTGGACAATATATGAGCTATGGGTAAATGTTTATATATTTTTTGCTCCTAATTATCTGAAGAAAAGTTCTGAGAAATTAGTACTTAAGGAAACTTGTTATATATATAATTACAAGAGAGTTTTTACTTATTCAAAATGTTTAATTTATATTATTCCCATTCTTATTTAAATGTTTATGTTACTAGGTTCATGTGCATGAAAATTGAGTATATACTTGATAAAATATAACAGATTTTCATTATTTGTGGAAGTCATGTTCTATAATATTGTCACAAACACCCAGTTAGTGAGCACTAAACAATTGCTCCTAGGAAAAATATGTATAATAGTATAGATTATAATTGCAGATCCTAAGAAAACTTATCCAGCCAGATTCCATCTTCTTTATTTCACAAAAGGAAAACAAGGTTCAAATGTGTTAAGTGACTAACAGGTGCCAAGAAAGGATTCAAACCCTGTCCATCTGGCCCCTGAGTTTGACCTCAACTGGGAACTGCCACAACCAGTAACTACAACTTTTGCTACTTTCCACATGTCTTTGAACATTGTGAAAGAGACACAAGTATTGATTTGGGGGTTAAAAATATATTTTAGCAAGTAGTAAAAATTGCAAATACAGAATAGAATAAATAATGAAGATTGACTGAATTTATACTAATTTCATCTACTTTATGAGCTCTATAGTTTACAAAGAAACGTTGACATCTTTCTATAAAAATTGAATTTTAAAAATTTAGATTGTTTTATGTTTTTCATCTTATTTACACTATAGAGTAGCTATTTAAAGTGAAATATTAAGAAAAAAACTACTACCCAGACTAAAGAAATTCAGACAGAAAGAAAATTATGTAGGTCTCTATTAGTAAAATGTAGGTATGTATTAACTGCTACTGCTATATTGTTAGACTATTTTTGCCTTTATTTGTCTCTGTACTATTTGATGGTTATCAATGTCATCAGGAGGCAATCTGATGACATCTCCTTCGATAACATAGGAATTTCCATTGTTAAGATCATTAGCAATCATTGTAGTCCTTCATGTAAATCTTGCAAAAGCTAAAATGAGAATAGTTTGTATTTTCTAAAGGTGAATTGTATTTCAGTCAGTACTTTGGGGAGATCATAAAAATTGCATGTATTTTATGTTTGATTTCTTCATAGTTCTTCTGTGGAAAAGTTGTTAAAACAGGAAACGATTTTTGTCTCACTGCATTTGTTTTATTGAATACTGATTTCATATTTAACTAAGAATTCAGTCTTCTTTTCCTGGTTACTTTGTTGAACAATAAAACATGAATTAATGCACTGAGTCATAAGACTGCATTGTAGATGCCATTAGAGTAAGAGGATTAGAGCAGTCGTTTGGTGCAGTGAGGAAATTGCTCTTGGGACACCCATATCTCACGTCTTAGTGCCTGGTTCTAGTCGCAGTTACTCCACTTCCGATCCGACTTCTTGCTTCTGCACATCCATGAAAGCAGCAGATAATAGCTCAAGTACTTGGACCTCTGCCACCCACATAGGAGCATGGGAGACCCACACTGCATTCCAGGCTCCTGGCTTCGTCCTAGCCTAGCACTGGCAATTGTAGGCATTTGAGAGGTGAACCAGCAGGTGGAAAATCTCTCTCTCTCCCCCCACCATCTCCCTCCTCCTGCCTTTCAAAAAAATGTTTTTAAAAATTTTAAGCTTGTTTAAAACCTAAGAGGATTATAGGGATGTTTGTGTTTTGTTCTTTGTAGATATAAAATACTAGTACTGCTAAAAATAGTTCAGTAAACAATTCTTTTTCAGCCCCTTGCTGCTTCTTGACCAAGTGGCTGCTTTGGGATCATAGACTTTACATGAATGTCCTTAACATACTTTCTTCATAGTAATTGTAAAAAAAATTACAGTATCATTTTTTAAACTAAAATCAAATCCCAAAGAAATGCTATAGGTGTCTGTAAGAATAAATAGCTCAAAATAATTTAACAAACAGCAAAATTAAGTCTACTTTCATGGTATGAATATTATATAGGGATTCTATATCTCAAATTATAGCATTTTTATATAATCTAGAATAGTTATAAATAGATCCAAAGTTCTAGAGTTATTGAAGACAAGGGTTCTAAAGCTACAAGTACAGATATCATTGTAATGGTATGCTTCCCCAATCAAAATAAAATGGAATGAACAAGTAGGAAAGCATTCAAATTTAATTTTAATGAAATGAATCCTTGGAAATACTAATCCAAAATAACTACCAATACAGCATGAACTACAGCTTAAGAAATATGTCTACCATGGTCCCAAACATTGTTGATCATTATTTAAAATAAATCTTTAACAAAAAGAGGAAACTTATTCCTCTACATACTCATCTATGTAAAACTAGGGTTTAGTCATTAAACAATAAATGGCAGTTATTGAGGTCTCCATGAAAAGAAATACAAATAATATAACCTATTATTTTCATCATTCTGGCTTTAATGGCAAAAATAGGTCTTTTGATTTTAAATATGTCTTAATAAATTAAGATTTAGTAACTCTACACATCATGTTTGGCTTTAAAGCTCTTCTTAATATTTTTCTTGAACAAATTTCCAGATACACGAAAAATTTTAGACATGCACTTTAAATCACAACCATAATGAGTCTGCTGTAATACTTCTATGATTTTTTTTTATATAATGTACCATATAGTAAGCATTGCTGTACCAAAACTCTAGCCTGATCGCAAGATTTAATCAGCAAGATAGCACAGGAGAACAACAGAAGGCTAACAAAAATCTCCATGTACCAACTGATTTTTTTTTTTATGATTTATTTATTTGAAAGCATTACACAGAGAGAGAAGGAGAGGCAGAGAGGTCTTCTATCTGATGGCTCACTGCTCAGCTGGCCACAAGGGCTGGAGCTATGCCCATCCAGAGCCAGGAGCCTCCTCCAGTTCTCCCACGTGGGTGCAGGGGCCCAAGGGCCTAGGCCATCCTCCATTGCCTTCCCAGGCCACAGCAGAGAGCTGAATTGGAAGTGGAGCAGCCAGATCTCGAACTGGCGCCCATATGAAATGCCAATACCTCAGGCCAGGGCTTCAACCCACTGCGCCACAGCGCCGGCTGCCCACCCCCACCCCCCCAACTGAATTTCTTAGAGGTGTTTTACACATGTTCCTATTTTCCTCTTTGTAAACTCATGGCAACTCTACTAATGTTGAAGTTATGTGGGAATATATAACTCATTCAACCAATAGCATGTGAGGAAAAGTGCTGTATGTTGTTAAGAACCAGTAAGGACTTTATTCGTGTCTCTTTCTCTCTTTCCATAATTTTATAGAAACATATAAAAGGGGAGCCTCCTTCACCAAGGATCTTTGAGTGTACTTTATACCCAGGATGTATATGTAGTATGGACAAGAAATGACTTGTTGTGGTGCAGTAGATTAAGCTGCCCCCTGTGAAGCCAGCATTTGATACTGGAGTGGTGGTTCAAATTCCATCTTCTCCACTTCTGATTCAGCTTCCTGTAAATGTACCTGGAAAGGCAGCAGATGATTGGCCCAAGTACTTGGGCCCCTGCCCCACCCACCTAGGAGTTACAGATAGAATTCCTGGCTCCCGGCTTCAGCCTGGCCCAGCTCCGGCTGTTGCAGCTATTCAGAGTGTGAAGCAGCAGATGAAAGATCTCTCTCTCTCTCTCTCTCTCGTTTGCGCTCTCTCATAAAATAAATGAATAAATCTACCAAAATAGGACATAAACTCTTATGCTAATCTACTAAGACTTGAGTTGTAACTACGGTGTAATCTAGCCTATACTGATACTCCTCATGAGATTCACTTCATCTAATATCTCCCCAAATGATAATTTACTTCTTCTTAAATGAGGAGTAAAGTGCTGAAATTATCTTTCAGTTGTCATAAAAAAATGTTAAAATTGCCTATTTAAAAAACCCAAAATATCTTCTATATAAACTGCTATTATAAGCTAGAGATACATATAAAAAAGAACCTTCATAACTACATGGATTATGAAGCTTTATATTCATCACACATTTTACTTTATGGAAACATGACCAAAAGCATAACAAGAGCATTAAAGAAATTCTTATTGTAATTAAATCCAAAAGAATTATCAGGTAAGAATCAGCAAAGGAAATTGATTTCAGCCACACTGTAAGATTGATCTATGGAACAACCGTGCTCAGAAATGAGTACTTTATCAAATATTTCTTGTAGTGATATGACTTTGTAGTTTTTTCCAAGTGATATTGAGTTATTTAGACATCAAAAAAAAATTCTAAGTGGCACTTCAAGCACTTTTCCTAGTTCTGGGGAACTATAGGATAAATAAGTCACATATGTAACTTCATGAAAGCTTATGATAAAGGTGTTTCTAACCCTTTTGATAAAGGCTTGAATAATATGTCAGATCACTCCCAGGAGTATTTATTCCAATCGAATGCCATTTTATTCATTTTACCTTAAAAGGAGTTGTACAACACTACTTCAGAGTTAAAGGAAGTATCATCCATTTGAACCTAAAAATAGATTCCATTCCCTGACACTGGCCCACTACTGGATTGCCAGGAAATAGTCCATTGCCTATTCCAAAGCATTTTATATTATGTTTTAGATGCTATTTCTTCCTTAAGACCAAGAGCTTAAGCATGATTACTGTAGCATGAATAATAACTTATGGACTTCTAGGAAAATGGTAGCATGGATCTAGGAGCAGATAGTAATAAAAAGGTAATCAAGTTAACTTGCTTTCTTTTCTGTCTTTGGAATATTCATGATATGGATTTTGTAAATAAGTTGAGTTTGGCATTGAATTTCTAGATTCAGGAATATTAATCAGATAAAACAGAACTTTTTCCAAGCCAAATTATTTTATTAAATCATTTTGTGATGTCTCTAGTAATCAAAATAACATTAATTTCATTAAAGAGGTAATACAAATTCCTAGATTTGTAATATTTTTTGTTTGTATTTTTATAAAGTATATGTAATTCATTTTTTATGGATTAGAGTCTCCTTGAAGGATGAGGCAACTCTGATTTCTGCAAAAAACACTTTTGTACTTGTTTCCCACAAAATAAGAAAAGCAAAGAAAAATGATATGAAATCTAAATTGATCTACTTTCCTATGCATGATGACAAAAATGATTAAAGGACTAGTTTTTCCAAGTACAAAAAAAATGAGATTTAGAGATAATCTATGGATTTTCTTCAGGCATTTTATCCAGGCCTCACTATCAAACAGTTGGCAATAGAGCTTAATATGGAAAAATAATAAACATTCTTTGATATTCTTTCTACTCTTTTTATCTTCTCCCCTATAAATGCTAAAATGTCCATCTATTGTGTCTTCTAGAGCAGCCTTAAAGTATCTATAAAATGCCCAAATTACATAAAAAATTATATGTTCATTACTTTTTAAAAAGTTCTTTAAGCTGCTAATCAGGATGTCTGTGAGTAGAATTAAAGCACAGGATAATTACAAGAAGTAAATGCAACAGATAAATAACCTCATTAATGTGGTGAAAGAAAAGACAGTGTTCCTAAAAATCAAATGGAGAAAAAAAATGGAAATGTTTAGAGTAACCTGGAAATAGTCAATATTTTTACAACATCAAATTCAGGCAAAAGTAGATGCCAAAATGAGTAAAAATGGGGTTTCTTTATTCTCAGAAAAAAATCAGGCAATCAGTATTTATGAGTGTGAATACTAATTGACAGCTCAATGTGCAGAGTAATCATGAATACTAAAAGAGCAATGTGGGTGAAACTTGATGGAGTCTTGAAAACCTGGAACTTTTCAAGGAAGGCAGTTGCTTCAAGCTATGCTCTGTTAATTTATTTTCAGAAATGTAACTTCCATGTACTTTTTGAGTCTCTGGATTAGGGTCATTATCAAAAGGAATCATTTTTTCCAATTATTTTCAAAACATGGCAGAAATATGAATGATTATTATTTTATTTTTTGTGTTTTCCTAATTTTTAATCTCTGATATGACATAAAAAGATATTTTAAATATATTTATGATATTTGCATATCATATTGTATGTAGCCATCATTTATAAGACTATAAGATTTAATTAAGGCAGAGAATTGTTTTTGAGTATTTTGAGCATTTTTGATGTTTTCCTATTTTCTTGTGACAGTGCTGGAGTGAAAAGCGGTGAATGTGAAACTGCTAAGGGCTGTTCCCATGCCCCAGATTGTTTAAAAACCTGTGAGTACATCAAAAATTTTTGTTTGTTCTGATGTCTGATTTTTATATGCAAAGCATAATATGAAATGATACATTCAATGCGCAGTGATTATGGGCAACAGAATGGCAAGTCCTGAAGATTGATGGCAGAACAGAGGCTGAAGTGTTGTTTTCTCTGACTTCTCTTGATGACCCTTAGTAGAACTCTGCCCACATCTCTCCTTTCACCACTGAGACTTAGTGTACTAATAATGTGTTTAGATATATGGCCTTCATGCTACTTTTGATTCTGAACTGTTTAAACTTATTCAGGTGATGAGTATCACCAAGTTTAGAACTGTATGTAAAATACAGGTTTCTTTTGTTTATGAAATAAGTATACGACTATGAAAGATTAATAGAATGATGGGTAGAAAAATGAGAATAGAAATGTCCTGATTATCTGTGGCTGAAGAACAAATCATGCCAAAGGTAGTACCATAAAACTATAAAAATTGATGATGATGATGTCTCATATACTTCTGGGGTGGCTGGACTCTGTTTGGGGATACTGAGGTTTGCATCATCTCAAAGGCTTCTTCACTCACATGTCTGATAGTTAATGCTGCCTTTTGCTTGGGGCCTCAACTGAGGTTGTTGACCTGGACGCCTATACAGGGCCTCTCCATATGGTCCAGGTTTCTTTATGGGATGGCAGTTTATTTCTAAAGGCAAGTGATTCCAAAAAGAGAATTAAGTGGAAGTTGTGTTTTATTTTTTGATCTAGTGTCAGAAATCACATTGCTTCACCTCTAATGAATTCCACAATATTTGTTATAATCAAGTCATAAAGTCTGGCTACCATATCACCACATTCTAGGCAACATCCAAGAACTTATGGCCTTGTTTTAGAACTACCAAAAAAATATGTACATGTTTGCATGTACGAAACAGTCTTTCATTGCCAGTTCAAACATTCTATTAGAACATGTAATATGAACTATTCCATAGTCCACAAAAAATTGAATTTCCATGAGTGACTCCTTTGCTATATAGATTGTGGTTAATTTTAAACATTAATGAGGTTCCCTTTGTTATGAAATTCTTTATTAAGGAATCATTAATATAGTCATAATTATGCATCATGTTATTTGAGTTGAGATAAAAACTGTGTCACCTTCTCATCTTGTTGCTAATGCTTTGAACATCTTTTTTTTTTTTTGACAGGTAGAGTTAGACAGTGAGAGAGAGAGAGAGAGAGAGAGAGACAGAAAGGTCTTCCTTTTTCTGTTGGTTCACCCCACAAATGGCCGCTACAGCCAGCACACTGCACTGATGTGAAGCCAGGAGCCAGGTGCTTCTCCTGGTCTCCTATATGGGTGCAAGGCCCAAACACTTGGGCCATCCTCCACTGCCTTCCCAGGCCACAGCAGAGAGCTGGACTGGAAGAGGAGCAACTGGGACAGAATCCAGGGCCCCAACCGGGACTAGAACCCGGGGTGCCAGCGCTGCAGGCGGAGGATTAGCCAAGTGAGCTGCGGTGCCAGCCAACTTTGAACATCTTTTTAAAATTTATTTATTTGAAGTGCAAGTTGTATATATAGAGAGCTATCTTCCATCCACTTGTTCACTCCCCAAATGGCTTCAAAGGCCAGGGCTGGACCAGGCTGAAGCAGGATTCAGGAATTTCTTCCAGCTCTCCCACATGGGTTTAGGGGCCCAAGTACTTGGGCCATCTGCTGCTTTCCCAGTTGCATTAGCAGGGAGCTGGATCAGAAGTGGAGTTGCCAGGACTTGAACCAGCACCATATGGAATGCCAGCATTGCAGGCAGTGGCTTGACCCCCTACACCACAATATTGGCCCTCAAATGTTTTTTTATTGATACTAAAATTTTACTAACTTCAGATAGCTGCTTTATTCGGATGGTAGTTCGTATATTATATGTCAACAAGTTTTTTGTCATGTTTTGATAGCAATTAGGTCCAGTTTCATCAAAGAATTCTTCTGCTCGATGCGTACTATTTACCTGGAAGTGAAAGGAAGTTCAAACCTGGAGCTCTTCTTCCTTCCCTTTGATATGCACTGTCGTTACTGTATCATCATCTTGACCAACGAAAAGGTAAGAACAGAACTGTGGTCTTTGCTTTTAGCGCAGGCTCCACTTTAATGGAGTTACAAGTTAAGGCAACTTGAAACCAGCAGGAGACAGAAATGTAGAAAATTTCAGTTCCCAAATTATTAGACAATTAAAGAATGTGTGAAGAGTTATACTAGCTGCAAGTAAATTTTATAATGACTGCATAGGGAAGTCCCATGAGAGTAGAGCGGCACTTTGTTTAACCTTGCTGTAACTGTATCTGTATTAATTTTCTATACAGGTGTATCAAAATGTGGCACAATGGGTGTTTTACAACAACACATGCTTATTGTTCCAGTTTCTAGAGGTCAACGATCCAGACACAAGCTAGATAGGTTGTCTGTCTGCTTAGGGTTTACCAAATCTTCCACAAAGGATTGGCCAGGGCTGGATGCTCAATATTGAGTACACATGCAATGCAATAATGGTATCAGAAAGATGTATTGCTCTTACCTAGTGTCTATAGAATCATTTACACATGAAAGACAATATATCTGATTAAATATATAACGTGTTTAGTTTTAAATTAAAGTTAACAATTCAGTGGAGCAAATGTCTTATTATTATAATGCTAAATCTTGCATTTATTTCATTTAAAAAAATTCAGGATTTAACTAATTCCTCCCTATATAAAATGTGTGAAAAATAATACAAATATTTCACAATTCTTTTTCATATTAAATTGTAATATAGCTATGGAAAATGGTAGAGTTCATTCTCAGTGGCACAGTGATGAGGCTGATTTTATCCTTTGAAATAGACTATTAGAATATTATTAGTATTTGCTTACCTAAATGTAATCTAAATTAATCAAAATATAGTATACTTACCTTGGGGTCTCAATTTATTAAAACATGACTTTTGATTACACATATTTTGTCCTTGTCAGAGAAAATATTAAAAACAACAATCTTGAAATTATATTGTTACCAATTAATAAGTAGTTCCACAATCTAAAGTATTGCATTGAATTACAATTACTTATGTTGTGAAATACATCCATTAATTTATGCATTCAATTATATTGCTAATTGTATTGAAAAATGCAATTACACACTTAAATAGATCATCAAACATCCAAGCTCACTTAGTTAGTTCCTATTCTTACTAAATGTATGATGACTCCTTTGCCATTAAGAACCACTTGTTGAAAGCTGTAAAGTAATTAGGCCTCTATTTGATAGCTTTCTGTGTAAAAAACAGAAGCATTTCTACCAGCAGTGCTATCAAGGAAAAGCCATTTGTTTCATTTTGGCTGTTCCATTTGAGCTTTCAAATAAAAAATGAAATGATTTATGTAACAACTATTTGAAAGTACAAATAGTTCTACAGAACTTCCTTCAGTGTTCATAAAAATTTTTACCTTGGGAGAAAACCCATAAAAGCCCTAAAAATCCATGCTATCAAATGCCAGAAACCCAAAGGAAAAAAAAATCTATGTTCTATTGTGAAATGAGACAGATTAAATGGAGTACCCTGAAGCAGAATAAGGACCGAGCCACTGAGCATGCATCTTCTGGGAGGAGAGGTTAGCAGACCCCCGTACAAACCCACAAACACTACAAAGCACACAGAATTATGTTGACACAACCCTGAGTTCTGTCTTCATTGTGTTGCCCATCATTCGAACATCTTCTTTGTCTAGTCCTTAGTTCCAAAGTAGGACACCACCCTGCATGGTTGAGCTCATCTGTATGGGGGGGATCAAACAGGGATCATGCCCTGTGGGCTGGGCTAAGTGTGGTTTCCAGTTGTGGTCAACTGTTATGGCTTAATTAGCCCTCCACCGCCAAATCTTGAGCTTTTTTTGTGGACCTGACCCAGTGCCTCCCCTTCCCTCTGATATATTTTTACTTGGCAATTTTCTGTCTATAAACCTTGGTAAGAAATAATTGAAAAGATAGTCCAGGAATTGCAAACTTGAAACCTAGATGGGACTCAGCATCTCTGAGCAACTCATGCAAATGGTTCAGACCGACACCAGGCCTCCACATACCAAAGTGAGCTTCTACCTTGCTATGTCAAACTAAAAATCAACAAGGCAAGTGTGCTCACTCTCAAGTAGAAGACCCTGCAAGGCCTTCTTGTTAATTTGTGGTCTACAACAATTTAGTGTATAGCTACTCCATTCCAATCATTTAAAAGTATTGGTTGTCACTCTGGCCATCTCCCATATATTTGTATAAATGAGCCCCTTGTCTGTTCCTCATACTATATTCATACTAGTTTCTTTTTATTCCTCATGATTATTAATGGTAAGCCATGTTTCATTTGACATTGGATTTTTTCTATTCAGTTTGTCACAACTTCTTTTTTGGGGGACAAACATAACTACACTATACAGGCAACACTCCCGATTTCCTGGGCAAGTGTAAGAAAGAGGAAATGCCTACCATCTGGCCTATAAATACTTAGAGGGGCCAGGGACTAGCACTGCGGTGTAGCAGGTAAGGTCGCCGCCTATGGTGCTGGCATCCCATATGGGTGCAAGTTCAAGTCCTGGCTGCTCCACTTCCAATCCAGCTCTCTGCTGTGGCCTGGGAAAGCAGTAGAAGATGGCCCAAGTCCTTGGGCCCCTGCACCTATGTGGGACACCTGGAAGATGCTCCTGGCTCCTGGCTTCAGATCAGCACAGCTCTGGTCATTGCAGCCATCTGGGGAGTGAGCCAGCAAATGGAAGACCTCTCTCTCTCTCTCTCTCTCTCTCTGCCTCTGCCTCTGCCTCTGCCTCTCTGTAACTCTGCCTTTCACATTAATAAATCAATCTTTTTTAAAAAAGATTTATTTATTTGAACAGCAAGGTACAGAGAGAGGGAAGGAGAGAGAGATCATCTACCTACTGATTCACTCCCTAAATGGCTGCAATGACTGGATGCAGGAGCAGGGAACTGGATTGGAAGTGGAGCAACTGGGACTCGAACCAGCGCCCATATGGGATGCTTGTGTTGCAGGCAGTGGCTTTGCCTGCTATACCACAAAACTAGCCCCAAGATTTTCTTATTTATTGGCATATAGCTGTTTGTAATAATTCCTAATGATTCTTTTTAATTCCTGCAGTCTCCAATGTAACATCTCCTTTTTCATCTCTGATTTTATTGATTTGGGTCTTCTTCCACTTCCTTTTTTGCTTAGTTATTCCAGTGGTTTATCTATTTTGTTTGTTTTCTTTTCTAAAAACAAGATTTATCTATTTGAAATGAACAGTTGGTGTGTGTATGTGTGTGTGTGTGTGTGAGAGAGAGAGAGAGAGAGAGAGAGATCTTCTATCTGCTAGTTCATTACCCAAATGTCCACAATAGCTGGAGATGGGCTGATCCGAAGCCAGGTATCAAGAACTTCTTCTGGGTCTCCCATGTAGGTGCAGGGGCTCAAGCACTTGGGACATCTCCCACTGTTTCCCAGGTGAATTATTAGGGAGCTGGATCAGAAGTGGAGCAGCCGGGACTCGACCCAGTGCCCATATGGGAGCCAGTACTGCAGGCAGTGGCTTTACCCACTACGCCACAGTGCTGGCCCCGTTAATGTTTTCAAAAAGAAAAAAAGCTCTTCATTTCCCTGATCTTCTGTATAGTTTCTTTTACATTTCTATTTTGTTTATTTCTTCTCTAATTTTTATTATTCTTTTCCTTCAAATAATCTGAATTTGGTTTGTTCTTGTTTTTCTAGGTCCTTCAGATGCATTGTTATGTTATTTATTTGATGCCTTTCCAATTTTTGATGTAGGCACTTATTGCTATAAACTTTCCTCTTAACACTGTATTTGCTTATCCCATAAGTTTTGATACGTTGTGTCTTCATTTTTTTCAAGGATATAAATCATTTGATTATATCAGTAGATTAAGAGAAAGCATTTGATACGTTACAGCATCACCTCATGATGAAAACTTTTTAAAAATCATATGTAGAAGGATCCTACCTCAACATAATATATGAAAAAGGCAATATATGACAAACTTACAGCATCATGTTGAATGGGGAAGAGTAGGAAGCATTTTCACTAAGATCCAGAACCAGACAAGGATTACCACTCCCACCACTATTATTCTATATATTTCTTGAAGTATCAGCCAGAACCATTACAAGAAAAATAAATCAAAGAGATACAAGTTGAGAAGGAGGAATTCAAATTATCCCTGTTTTCAGATGACATGATTGTTTATATAGGAGAATAGAAGCCACAACTAAGAGATTATTAGAACTTGTAAGAGAATTTGGTAAATTTCCAAGATATAAAGTCAACACACCAAAATCAATAACATTGTTATATACCAACAATGTTCTGAATAATAACTTATAATATCAGTGCCATTCACAATAACTATAAAAAAAACTAAATGCCTTGGGATATACTTAACCAAGGATGTGAAAAATCTCTACAAGGAAATTATAAAATATTAATGAAAGAAATAGAAGACACAAAAAAATGAGAAAATCTTCCATGCTCATGGATTGGAAGAATTACTGTCATCAAAATGCCCATATCATCGGATGGAAGACCTCTCTTTCTTTCTCTCTCTCTGCCTCTCCTCTCTCTCTGTAACTCTGACTTTCAAACAAATAAATAAATCTTTTAAAAAAATGTCCATATTATCCAAAGCAATTTCTGGAGTCAATGTGATTCTAATCAGAATTCCAGGGGTATTCTTCACAGACCCAGAAAAAACAATCCTAAAATTCATATAGAAACACAAAAGATCCCAAATAGCCAAAGCAATCTTAAACAATAAAAACAAAGCTGGAGGCATCACAACACCAGATTTCAACACATGCTATATAGCTATCACAATCAAAATAGCTTGATACTGGCACAAAATATAGACAGGTACAACAACGGGACAGAACAGAAATCAGAGCAATTTTAACCCTAGGATCTACAACCAACTATGACAAACTAGCTAAAATCACTCTCTGGAGAAAGGAAAGTCTCCACAACAAATGGTGTCAGAAAAACTGAGTTTCCACATGTAGAAATTTGAAACAAGGCCACTACCTTACACCCTATACAAAAATCAACTCACAGTGCAGCAAAAATCAAACTTAAGAGTGAAAGCTATCAAATTACTACAAGAAAACAAGAAACACTCGAAGACTTCTTGGATAAGACCCAGAAGCACAGAAAATAAAATAAAAAATAAACACATGGAATTACATCAAGATAAGAAGCTTCTGCACAGAAAAGGAAACAATGTGAAGAGACAGCCAACAGAATGCAATGCAAGAAAATATTTGTAAACTATGAATCCAATAAAGGATTAATACCCAGAATATATAAGGAGCTCAAGAAACTCAACAATAACAAAACAAACAATCCAGTTAAGAAATGGGTAAAGGACTTGAACAAGCATTTTTCCAAGGACAGAATACAAATGACCAACAGACACATGAAAAAAATGCTGAGGATCTCCAGCAAATAAAGACCACAATTAGGTTATCTCCTAACTCCAGTTAGGATGGCTATTATCCAAAAATCAAAAAATTAAATGCTGTTGAGGATATGGTGAAAAAGATATCCTAATACACTCTTGGTAGGAATGAAAAATGGTATAATCACTTTGGAAAACAATATGGCAATTCCTCATAAATTGATGGTATATATACACAATGGAATACTACTTAATCATAAACACAATGAGATCTTGACATTTGCAACAAAATGTTTGTAACTGGAGTTCATTAAGCTAAGTAAAATAATCTGAGCCCAGAAAGACAAATTTCACACATTTCTTCCTATTTGTGGAAGCTAATATATACAGAATAATAACTGTGTATATGTCATATCATTTGGTATTTAGTTACAAATATTGCTTCACTGAATCACACTATGTAACTAACAATATAATCTTTCATGATGAAATTATTCTCATGAATTCCTCAGTCTGTGATAATTAATGTCACTGTTTTCAAGAAAAATATTATATATATGTGTATGAATATAATGTCTATATTTGAAGTGAATTGTGGCAAAATGTTTAAAAATTATAAAATAAAAAATTTTAAAAAAGAAAAAATATCAGAAGAAAATCTGAAAATGAGAATTTTTACTTAGTTGTTAGTTATTTATTCTTGGGGGTCCTCTCTGAGTTTATTATCATTGGTACTACCAGTTAGTCTATGAAGATTCCACATGCCTGGCATGCCAACATTTTATCTCCAGGAAATACCACCTCAAGTACATATAGCAAATTAAGGAAGAGTAATTACTACATTCCAAAATTCATGTTATTTTCATGGAACCTGTCTTTCTTGAAAGAAGCTGAAGAATATTATGAATATTGCAAATTTTTAACATTTGCCACACTGAAACTGGATTTTAACAATTTCATTTTATTCTGTTATTTATTACTCTGTTCAGTCTTCCAAATAGTTGAATTCACCAATGGTATAAAGTAAATTTTCTAGGCATGGAGAAAGCAAACTCACAGAAAGGGGCATGATCCTTGCACTAAATGGAATCATAGTCCAGTGGAGAAGAAAAACTTGCAAAGGTCTGGCCCAGTTCACATAGAAACTTTGTATGGGCAGGGAAAGAAATGTGTTCTGGGGTAGATTCTAATAACATGAAACTAAACAACTGAACGTGAAATTCCATCGATACATGGACTGTTGGTTCTGCAAATGGTTTGTTGGAAGTGACAGAAAATGAACTGAATGGATAAATAAGATTGATGTTGAAGAAGGCAGTGTATTATTTTAAGTTCAATTATGCAGTGTTGTTGCTGTTATTATAATGAATGAAATCAGGAAGTCAGTGGAAGCATAGGCAGGATCTAATTTCATGTTTGTTTCAGAAAACGTCTCTGGTGCCCACAGAGTAAGTTTAAACACTGGAGGCAAAAATTGGAGGCAGGGAAATTGACTAGTAGACTCTTGCCATATTTTATACCACCATTCTGTACTGTACTCTTTTTTTCACTCTGTAATTCCTAGTGAGTATTGCCATGGATGACAATTCAATTATTAGCCCAGTAGAAACTCACACACACAAGAAAATGTGAGAAACAATAGTGAGAGAAGAGATGATGATATTGAGTGAAGGAAAAGGAAAGAACTGTACAGATGAATATTGGTAGAAGGATCAAAATTTTCTATAATTTCATTTATTTTAATTGGTATGTAATTACTACACATATTTATGTGGTATGATATAACATTTCAATGTTTACATATTATGTAACGATCAAATTAAGATAATAACTTATCCATCACCTCAAACATTTCTCTTTGTAATGGAAGCAATCAAAATCTTCTCTTCTAGCTATGAGAGTTTTGAAATATATAATACATTATTATTAATTGTAGTCATTGTGCTATAGAACTGTGCTATATAACACTAGAAATTATTCTTCCATTGTAACTGTTATTTTGTTATCTTTTCTCAACCATATTCTGTCTGCCTCTCCCTCCGGCCCTCCACATCTCACATCTTCTCATAATAACTATTCCACTGTCTACTTCTATGAGATCAACTTTTTGAGATTCCACATGAGTAGAATAGTTTATTGCATAGTGTGGCAATAAACAAGAGAGTTCAGATATCTTCCCAACATATGTGATGCTATGGTGGACACAAATATCATTTCCTCTCAGGCTGGTAGTATTCCATTGTATATCTACATCATGTTTCTAATATCCATCCACCCATTGTTATCTCTTTGCTCTATCAGTTGTTTCCTTTACTGTGTAGAGGTGACTTAGAAATCTAGTTCAATAAAGAAGAGCAAATTTTTAGAGAACTAAGAAAAGGAAATAACAGAAGTAAATGCCAATCAGAACATAATTTTATTCATAAAAATTCAGCAGGTATCTCTACAGCAATGATTCCCTTTTCTGACATGACAATGACACTATTACTACTAGAAATTGTAAATTTTTCCTTAATATTATCAAACATCCAGGAAGTGTTCATATTATCCTGTCTCATATTTGTATGTTTTTCTGTCATTTCAAGTTTGTTTATATCAGCATCTAAATAAGGTTCTTCTACTGTGATTGTATGTATCTTTTAAAATATATCTTTTGAGGTTCCCTTTTTTCCTACTTCTATTCCTTAAAATTCTAGTTTCCTAAAGTTATTGTTCATCCCATTTTACAGAAGAGAAAAATGAAACTCAGATTAAGTAAATTTTTCTGAGGTTTAATAGCTAATAAAACCAGATGTGTGGTGGTCAGACATTTAGTGGCATGGTTAGGACACCTGTATTCCATAACAATGTGCCTAAATTAAATTGTTCTAGCTTCCTTCTAATGCACATGCTGAGAGGCAATATATGATGGCTCAATTACTTGAGTCCTACCCATGCGTGTAAGGAATTTAGATTGACTTCTGTGCTCCTGACTTTCACCTAGCCCAGCCACAGCTGTTGCTGTGGAGTGAACCAATACATGGGAGCTCTCTCTGTCTCTCGCTCTCTTTTTCAAATTAAAAAAAAAAAAAATGAAACAATCATGCCATTTCCACTGGTCTTTAGCTATTTCATGCTACTGTCCTTGCATGGTGCCTACTTCTACTTATGCCTCTCTATTTAGCCCTCTGTACTTCATGACAAGTTATTTGTTGTAAAAGATTTTAAGGCTCTCACATGGTTGTTTTGAGGGCCTACACTTTGAGATCTAGACTCTTGGGAACTCAGATTCCCTGAAAAAATATTAAGTTATAGAATGAAGGGGAAAATTGCTTGCTTCTTTGTGCATTTTAAAATAATAATAAATTATAGACCAACTAATAGTAAGTTATGGAGTGAAGTGGAAAATTTGCTTGCTTGTTTGTACATTTTAAGATAGAAGTTTCCCAATTATATTTGTATCCATAAAGATTGATTGCTGTCAGTGCTATCCTGAGGCCTTAAGCAATCTTTGTATCTGGTTGCTTGCAAAATTTCCCCTATGCTATGGTATAGCTATACTTTAGCCTCATCTTTGGCTACATATTTAAACCCTATGTTGAGTAGAAAATTGCAATGCATTGTGATATGCAGGGTATCTTTGTATCATAAAGATTTATCATATTTATCAGCTTTTAATATTTACTATTATTGTGTGCATGTGTTTTAGATTGGAGAAATAGTATATGCTGTGGAAGGAAAAGGTTTGATCCCTTTGCCTTCGAGTTTCCTTCCAATGAAACCTTCAACTCCAATTGACTACAACTGTTCTCCTGAAGAAGGTAGAGTATATATATTTTGTTTCATTCATAACGTTAAAGAATGAGCCTATTCCTCATAGTCACTAAAGCATCTTCAGAGTATGTAATTAGATTTTAGAAGGTCTTCTTTTAATTTTATTATCAATCTAAAGTGTCAGTGGTGATTCTTTTTTTAAGTTTTAGTTTTTAGACTTCTGGTAAAGATTATAATTTGAAATACAAAGTGTTTATTCAGCAAGAATTTCAATTTTTTCAAGTACTTTGGAAATCACTACACTAACAATCTATAATTGTTACAAAATGTGGAATTATACTCTGCCTTCTGGTTTTGGATAATTAACCCTTGATTTTTGCATTTTAATGTAAAGTCAGTGAAAGAAAATGGCAACCCTTGCCACTTATTTCTATTCCTCCTCCTCCTTATCATTGATAGGAGAAAAATGGTTACTAAATTTTTGAGCATGTTGATGATGCTTCTTTGAAAGAGCCATGTTACAGGAATCCTTCTTAGAGAATACCAGAGAACTCTTCTTAGAGAATTCCTGACTTACACTTGAATCATTGAATTAGAACTAATACAAATTACTCATTTATTTTAATTGTGTTTAATGTAGACCATAACTGCAGTCTCATCTTTCAAACCACTCACATGAGTCCTGGATAACAACATCAAAATTTCAGGCTTAAAAGTTCCTTGCATTCATGAATGTTTTTGCTTCCCCTAGTGCATAGTAAGGCAGATCCAGTGCTATACTTAAAATGCAAACTCCATCATACCCTGGATATGGACCTTAAATTGCCACTGACTAATGAAGCCAAGGAAAAGGCCTTGGCTTTTGCAGCACAACAACAGATGTCAAATATAGAGTATGAGCGAAGGCTGCTCACAGGCACTCTGGAGAGCAGTAGCGTTCGAGTGGCCATCGCGCTCCTGGGGCTGACCAAGGTTGAGGTAGGAATGAAGGACTGATGATGCACTTAAATTACTCTCTCTTTACCAATTTATGATTAACAGTTGTTAATTAATCCTAACAGCATTTTTACATAAATAAAGGATGTATATTGTTTTTTCCAGAAAGACAGCTCAGAAGCTTCCTCTCTCTCTCTCTCTCTGCTTTACTCTGTCTTTGTAACCTCATTAAATACTAAATATGAAGCAAAACATTCTATTATGTAATTACAGGCATTACAGTGGAGTCATAAACATAGCAGTTGTCAATTCTGGTTGTACATTAGAATGCTTTGGCTAACTTTTAAATCTCAAGCCTCAGTTTTTATATTTTTAATTTGAAGATACAAGTCATATATGAAAACTGAGATAATTACATAAACTATTTACCCTACTACCTGATACACATTATTTGTTTTCTTTATACATGATATTGTGATGCCTATTATTATCACTGCTATTACTATAGACTATTATTATAGCTTAAAATAAGTTATGATCTTTTTTTATGGTTGGCATAAGGTACATGTAAACCTGGTCATATTGTTCCTCTGGGCAGATTTCTCTACTGGATTTGCAGCCTATGTCAGATAAAGACCAGTATCATTAGGACAGTCTACACGACCTCCCTGGTTAGTCTGCCCCCTCTGCACATCTCAGCTCTTCTACTGGACCACATTCACTCGTGCCTCTCCCTCAGCACAGACTCCTTGCTATTCTTCAAACACTCCGCTCATGCTCCCTAGGGTTTTCTACTTTTTCCTCTAGACATCTGAGGGTTGTCACTGACAATTACTTCAGATCTCTGCTAAAAAGCTATCAGTAGAATTTGGATTTAGCTACTTACCACACATTTTTATAAATTTTTCCTTGTTGTTTAAGGTTTACCTTATTTGTACATTTTACAATAAAATACTTGACATTGTGTAAGTGATTTATTGTGTTTTCATTTGTTAAACTATTAGATTCAATACAGCCTAATCACGGATTTCTAATAACTAATTGATATTATTTTATTATTATTGTTAAAGAATTTATTTATTTATTTGAAAGAGTTACAGAGAGAGGCAGAGGCAGAGAGAGAGAGAGAGATCTTCCATCCACTGGTTCACTCCCAAATTGGCCTCAATGGCCAGACTGGGTCAATCCGAAGCCAGGAGCCAGGAGCTTCTTCCAGGTCTCCCATGTGGGTGCAGGAGCCTAAGCATTTGGACCACCCTCCAGTGCTTTCCCAGGCGCATCAGCAGGTAACTGGATCAGTAGTAGAACAGTCTGCACTCCAATCGGTGCCCAAATGGGATGCTGGCATTCCAGGGCTTTAACCTGCTACACCACAGCACTGGTCCTTAACTGATGATATTTTAAGGATGACCTGGATTCTAAGTTGTGATTGTCTCACAAGTGTTAATTCCTGAAGCTTTGATGCCCTTTTACTTACCCATTCATATTGTGCCTCTAAGAAACTGATAATTCTCTTATGCTTAAATTGAAATGCATATTTTTATAAAACAATGAATATAGGAAAGTTTATCTTCAGCTTTCAGTATCTTATTACAATAAAAATTTTAATGAGTGGCTATTTCAAATCTTAAGCCTATCATGGTTCTCCATAGTTCTTTCTCCCTCTTTTTCCTTTTGAATTACTTTTTCTACATTATTATCTCTTGCAAGCAGATTGTTTAAATAAAAAAATTATTGACGGAGGTGATTTTATCCACAGACATGCTTGCCATTATATATAGGTTCTATTTTTCTTCCTCTTCCTTTAGCTTTCTCCCTGGAATCCAGCACATTTCTTGTATTTACTATTGCATTTAATAAACTATGTTTTGTATAAGATTTAGGGCTTTTTTTAAAAGATTTATTTATTTTAAAGTTAGAGTTACAGAGAGGCAGAAGCAGAGAGAGGGAGAGAGGTCTTTCATCCATTGGTTCACTCCCCAAATGGCTGCAACGGCCAGAGCTGGGCTGATCCAAAGCCAGAAACCAGGAGATTCTTCTGGGTCTCCCACATGGGTGTAGGGGCCCAAGCACTTGGACCATCCTCCATTGCCTTTCCAGGTGCATTAGCAGGGAGCTGGATCAAAAGTAGAGCATCCGGGACTTGAAATGGCGCCCAGCATTGCAAGCAACAGCTTTACCCTCTACACAACAGTGTTGCCTCCTAGATTTAGTTTTATGTTTTCTTCTTTATCCCATCAGATTATGAGTTCCTAAAACCTGAAAATCTTACGTATTTTTGTCTACTCCTTGGCATCTAATGCATGATATGTGTCTTGTAATCATTTAATTGAATTTGAAATGTGCTTAACAAAACAAATGTCGCTTATGAATTACTTCAATTACACTTGGAAAATTGTGTTTATTTTCCCTGTCTTGTTTTAGGAAGGACAGTATTGTGTCTAGATTTGTTTATGAATAGCATCAGTTGTAACCCACATTATTATATGATTAATGGTTGAAGGAACTAAAAATGTCAACCTTAGATAAGAAAGATTTTTATATGTTTGTGGTGGGGTAGGACTTAGCTGCTTTTATACATTCACAAAATTTTCTTGAGTAAAAGGAGGGCTCAGATTCCACGGCAAATAACTGTATCTGATTGGTAGATGTGAGGGAGTTCAGATTTCAACTCAAAGAGAGCACGTTCTCAATGCTGTTTACCAAAGGAATGGTTTCCCCCCAAGGCAATTAATTCTCCCATAGTGAAAGCATTAGATCAGGGACCACTGAGCCTTTCTCGCTATATTGGTTCTTTGAAATGTTTTGGTTCTGTCTTTCACCAAGTGTGTAATAAGGTCTCTAAAGAAATAAACAAATTCAATCCCTTGGTGAAATTGTTTTCCCGAATGTTTGGTCTAAATGTATAATGATATCTTTTGTGTTTTGGATGTAAAATTAAGAAATTTACATTTCAATTTTACTGCTCATTTACAGTCTCTTGTGCTGTTTAATATTTCAAAGTTGAAGAAGCCTAAGTCTGTTTTATATACAACTGAAGTGAGCCTTCCAGAACATTTTAATATTCCCAAGAAAATCTACATCCCTCAAAGTCTAGAACCTCCAACTAAACTGACTCAATCTGAAAGAATCAAGCCTACAACGAAACCAGGTAATCAAAAATGTGTGTATCGAAGTATCTGTGTCCAGGCATGTTAATAGCAAGCGCATATCAGTGGAAAACAACGTGGCATTTGTGATAATTTATCTCTGATCTGGACCAGGATCTTTATTAGTTGAGTACTTAGTACTGGTCTCCTGGTGCCCCTTTATTCTGTTGTTGTGATCAAGAAAGCATAAGGAAGATTATATGAATATTAATACACTTATAAAATGAAAGTAGTAAGATGTAAACAGTGTGAATAAGTAGTCTTAACTATTCAGAAGTATTTTTACTTTTCAGTTTCTTTCAGGCTTTTGAATAATAATAAGAATGTAATTTCTTCACTAGAGCTATTTCTACAATGTATTATAACTCCAGTGTTAGGGATGCCAACTTATGTTTTTGTTGAATTTGGTTTTCTTAAATTTCCATGTGTTCTCCTATGGATTTGTGCGAACTATAAAATATCTCTAAGTCTTCTAAGCCTGAAAGGGCAGTTACAAGTTATAAATTACAGAATAATAAATTTACTTTACCTTCTCAGGATGGATGGATCACTTTAGATGCAATGACCCATTGGCCAAGCAAGTAACAAACATTTAAGAGTTAGATATGTCTGCTTTAAGACAATAAAGGATAATGAACCCCTATGGTGAACTGGAGGGCTTGACGCCATGTCTAAATATTCAGATTAAAAACAATAAAAACAAAAACAAAATCCCAGAGCAAGCTTTAGGTACAGAGTTTAAGATACCCATGTCCCACTTCAGAGTGCCTGGGTTCTGTTTCCACCTTAGTCTCCTGATTCCATCTTCCTGCTAAAGTTGACCCTGGGAGGCAGTGGTGATGCCTCAAGTAATTGGGTTCCTGCCACCCATGTGGGAGATCTAAATTGCATTCCTACCTCCCACCCCTGGAGCCAATTGGGGAATGAACTAGCAGTTGACAGCTCACTTGTTCTCTCTCTCTCTCTCTCTTTGTTTCTCTGCCTCTCAAAAATAAGATAAGTAACATAACTAAAATCCTGAGCTACCCAAAACATCTGTGAGGCCATATTTGGCTTACCAACAGTCATCCTCAACATCGTTATCATCTTAAGTTGTTGTCTTTTTTATTCTTTATTAACTCCAGTTTGGGGATGTACTATTAAAATTTTAAATGAATTTTTTATTATGATAATTTTTAAAAAAGATTTATTTATTTATTTATTTATTTGAAGGGCAAAGATACAGAGAGAAGGAAAGAGAGAGAAGGAGAGAGAGAGATATCTTCCATCTGCTGGTTCACTCCCCAAATGGCTGCAATAGCTGAGGCTGGGCCAAGCCAAAGCCAGGAACCAGGAGCTTCTTCTGGGTCTCCCACATGGGTGTAAGGGCCCAAGCACTTGGGCCATCCTCCACTGCCTTTCTGCATGCATTAGCAGGGAGCTGGTTCAGAAGTGGAATAGCCAGAATTTGAACAGGTGCCCATATGGGATGCTGGCATGTTCATGTTCCAATTGTTGTTCTGTGCAGTTGAGTTTGTAGAGGGATATTTCCAACCCACATTTGTTTCCACACTTTTCATCAAAGATTTAAAAGAATTGAGTTTAAAAAGAATATAAGACTGCCTCAAAAAAAGTACTATCATAACTCCAGGTAGAAAATAAGTCAAATAAAGGCACACCCTACCACCTGTATTACCTATTTTTCAACAATGTACATGATTATGAAAAGGAAAATAATGTAGATGATTAGCTCTAGTAAATAGCCTTCCATCAAAATTCGAGTATAAATATATTAGATGTAAAGTCTTAAAATCATATTTTGTGGTATAAACCAATATTGGAACAAATAGGGGGCCTGTGCTGTGGCATAGTGGGTAAGACTGCTGCCTGTAGTGCCGGCATCCCATATGAGTGTCAGTTCAAGTTCTGGCTGCTCCAATTCTGATCCAGCTCTCTGCTGGAAAAAATAGGAAAGCAATAGAAGATGGCTCAAGTCCTTGGGCTTCTACACCTGCGTGGGAGGCCCAGAGGAAGCTCCTGGCTCCTGGATTTGGATCGGCAGAGCTTCCACCATTGCAGCCATCAAGGGAGCTGGCCAGTGGATGGAAGATCTCTCTCTCTCTCTCTCTCTGCTTCAGTCTCTCTGTGTAACTCTGCCTTTCAAATAAATAAATAAATCTTAAAAAAAAGAAGAAATAGGCAAATTCCGAGCAATAAGTATGCTAATACAGAAATAAATATTCTATTTTATGGGGTGGGGTGGAAAGAAAAAGAACTGACAAGTATTTATGTGGAGGAATAACCCAGTGTTCCTGCATAAGTGCAGGAGAAAGGTGGAAGTAGTCTTAAATTTATAAACTCTTAATAAATTCTATACTTATCAACAGGAGTTAGTTTTGATGTATTAAAATTGCTATCTTTATTATTATATTAATGTTGTCTATTCTTTTTTTTAAAAAAAGATTTAATTAATTGAAAGGTAGATTTACAGAGAGGCAGAGGCAGAGAGAGAGAGAGGTCTTCCATCCACTGATTCACTCCCCAAATGGCTACAATGGTCAGAGCTGTGCCAATCTGAAGCCAGGAGCTAGGAGCTTCTTCCAGGTCTCCCATGTTGGTACTGGGGCCCAAGGACTTGGGCCATCTTCAACTCCTTTCACAGGCCATAGCAGAGAGCTGGATCGGAAGTGGAGCAGCCAGGATTCAAACTGGCGCCCTTATGGGATGCCAGCACTATAGGCTTCAGCTTTATCCACTACATCACAGTGCCAGCCCCAATGTTGTCTATCCTTTACCTGTATCGAATTCATAATGAAAGTTATACCTTTATGATTAATGGTAGATGATAGTAAAATTGTTTTTTTTAATAATTTACTTAAATCCATAGTTACTTAAGTCCCACCATTTGGAAAAACATTATTTTCCCATTCTACCATTTAACATATAATGCTTTCATCTGAAGGAAATGAAACTATAAAGAATGTTCCTCTGCACAGAAGTAAGTAGGTTCGTCAATTTCTGCAGATGCAACCAATGTACACACACACACACATATACTTCATGGAAATTGTACATGTATGTACGTTGTAAATGCGCAGTTATGACAAACTGCTATGGGAAAGGGACACCACTTGTCTTACCTCATAGATCTCAGTGATCTCGTGACTCTTTTATGTTAGTGGAATAGGGTCGATTTTATGTTTAGTGAAGACGACAATGTGCAAAGAACCATGATGGTTGGTTTATATGGCTTCTCACATCTAATCCTTCTAATGTTTCTGTTTGAGACCTCATGTAGGCCTTGATCCTATACTTGCCTATCCATGGACTCTCACCATAACCTTTCCACAGTGTTATGAGTTTCCACAAACATATTTTCACTCCATTTTCCTCCATCCCCACATCTACCATGTAAATGACTGTGTTCCCTTTCTCACACAGGAAAAGAGACTACAGAAACACATCTGTTAGTAGACATAGGAAGTCCATTCACTCAGTCTTAAGTAAGGGTCACTCAGAAGAAAGCTTTATTATTTTAAGATTAATTTTGTTTTATTTTAAAGGCAGAGTTACAGAGAGAGATATCGTCCATCTGCTGGTTCACTCTCCCAAATGGTCCAAAGGCTGGGGCTGGAGCAGGAGCCAGGAACTCCTTCTGGGTCTCTCATGTGGGTGCAGGGGCCCAGCCATTTTGGCCATCCTCTGTTGCCTTCCTAGGGTCATTAGCAGGGAGCTGGATCAGAACTGAAGCAGCCAGGCCTGGAATCAGCCCTCATACAGGATACCAGCACTGCAGGAGGTGACTTAACCCATTCCTAAAGAAACTGCTACTGAGAAAACCAGTTTGCCAGGGCTCTTATATCAAGGGTTAAGAGAATATTCAGAGTATAGCAAAGGGGGAACAGGAGGATCCTCCCTGCTTGCCATATGCATCTTTATACATTGTGTGTTCAGAAGCCTGCCTCAGCAGCTTTCCTTGTTCGGGGGTGGGGGGGAGGGTCTGGTCATCTCTGAGTACATGTTGCAAAATAAGCTTTTCTGGAACTTGTTCAGAAAAACAAGCTCAAGCAAGTAAATTGTTCCATATTCTCTGCCACTGCTCCTGTGCCCCAGCTCCTGCATAAATCCACACTCTTGATTACAATTCTTTAACCTCCACGTTTCTTTCCCTCAGTGTCAGAAGACACTTGCTATGTTTACCATTTATCTCTACCTAGATAACCTGTTTGGGGGTTCTTCATCATTTAACACCGTTCCTTCTTCTCTGACAGTGAATCTTTCTAACTCCCAAGCATCCTCATGCTTGAAAAATTGAAGAAATCTTTGCCTTTACCTTTCCCATGGCCTCCATAGTTCTCAGACGAGTAAATTCTTATCTGTAGTTTCAATTCTTGCATCAGTAGTTCCCTTAGCAACCTGTCAAATCTATCCTTTGCCCTCATGCTGCAGTAAAACACACAGTTGCTTTCTAATTACCAAATGCAGTGGCCCACTCTCAGTCTACATCTTACCAAATCTCTATTACATGTAACCCAAATGATTAAATTAATCTAATCCTAGAATTCTGGATAGTTGATAAAAGGTTTCATCCTGGTTGCCTGCATTTATCTATCCTTTTGACAAAATTCATTCTTAGCTTCTTTGTGAGTTCTTCTGTTTGCCACATATTGTGGGAATCTTCGAGAGTATCCTTTTCCCTCTGGGATTAATAGTCTTTACATACATCCTGAGAAATGTTGCACATTCCCATAATTAAAACTTTTATCAATATCACCAATACGCAGTTCTATTCCTACCCCTTTCCTTCCATTTTCAACTTTTATATTCAGAGGCAGATGAGCAATTTTCCCCTAAAGATGCAGATATGCCAATAAACATACAAATGGATACATAGAGATATATATTCCTCAAATTCAAAACAAATGCATTGCTTTTCTGCATCAGTTTGTTCCTTGTGATGTAATCTTTATCATTTCATATGGTAGGAATGTGTCTCTCATACTAGAAATCTTGTTATACTGTCCTAAACATCTGTTTTGGAGCTCATACCCACAATCCATTTTGTAAATATTCTATAATTTTCTCCTTCTTTTGTATACTCACTGTTATGATTCAGGTTATTATCAGCAGTTTGCAAAAGGAGAAAATAATTATATCTACCTCTTCTGAATATCATACACATTTAATGAGATAATACATGTTAAGAATAAATGTTATATACTGTAAGTGATAAATGTAATACATTTTAAGAATTAAATGCTGTATGATATACTTGATAAATGTTGCTTTTTAATAATTTTCTAAGCTTCTCATCTTTAATACCCCTTACCATCAGCCAACAGAATATTAATAAGTCTATGAAATGTTATTGAAGCATTTAGAGATTTCAGTGACAAGATTTAGTTTGTTACAAATGGAATTTAAGACTTATGAGTCTTAACTTTTTCCACCCCTCTTCCTACTCACTGTATATAATTTTATATTTGTAGTTTTACATTATTTCTCTTGAAAAGGGTTGCCCAAATTGTGAAAGCATCATGTCTCACAAACCCAGACTTATACCTGCTTATAGATATTGGTGTAAAATCTCATCTACCTGTGGATCCAGAAGCCCATCTGTGCTGACCACTGATCTCCCATGTTATACTTGCAGGCTGGCGAGTACCGGTCTGATACTACATATGTTAGCCCTGCCTCCTCAGTTGCATTACCCCATCTTTGTGATGTATCTCCCTCTGTCTTGGGTAGCCCATTGGCACGGACTTTTACTTTGTTAAAACCCTAGTTTGTTTCTGGCTTGTTTCTGCCTGACTCTTTCCCACAGGTACTAGCACACACTTCCTGCAATTGGTCTTGGTCTACAATGCCCTGGGTAACTCTAATAGTAATGTTTCTCTTGAATTTGGAATCCTGGGACTTTCCTGTCTATGTATCTGGCCTTTTTATAACAACTAGATCCATTTCCTGTTTCTCAGTGGCACTTTCCCAATTACAAGCTTATTTTCTACTTTCAAAAATTCTGATAAGGAGCCGGTGCCATGGCTCACTTGGTTAATCCTCTGCCTGTGGCGCCGGCATCCCATATGGGTGCCGGATTCTGTCCTGGTTGCTCCTCCTCCAGTCCAGCTCTCTGCTGTGGCCCGGGAAGGCAGTGGAGGATGGCCCAAGTGCTTGGGCCCTGCACCCACATGGGAGACCAGGAGAAGCACCTGGCTCCTGGCTTCGGATTGGCATAGCTCCAGCTGTAGCGGCCATTTGGGTTGTGAACCAACGGAAGGAAGACCTTTCTCTCTGTCTCTCTCTCTCACTGTCTAACTCTATCTGTCAAAATAAATTGAAAAAAAAATCTGCTAACTGTTCTTGACTAATATACCTTTCTCTGGCTGCCCTCTCATCCGTGTCTTCTCACAGTCTATATGTTCACTTGCCAGTATATCCTGTCCTAACATTCAGGCTTTTCTACCCACTCCAGGGTCTTTCTTCCTACTCTGCACTATGCAACAATGAGACATGATTGTGTCCATATTATTAAAATATAATTTAATTCAAGTAACTTAATATAACCAGGTCAACATAATTATAATATCCAAGATTACAAATGCCCCTTATTCTTATAGTTTTGATATAAAAAATTTGCAGTTTGATAAATGACTCAGTTTGCTTTTTATTGTTTTACATCTACAGAGAATGGGGTCCAATGGTTTTTTCATATTCTTTCTATTAGGTCTTCTCTGGGGAACATATATCTGCAATAATATGTTTAGGGAGCCATTTAATCAAATATTTTATAAGCCTTTTACCCTACTTTAAGTCCTGAGAACATCCTGTTTATTGGCTTGCAGGAAGCTCATTCAAACTGATTTGCACACTTAGTGAATCAATCTGTAATAACTTAAAAACCAACTCCATCAAAATGGATTTTATTTTTAATATGAGACAATTAGAGAAAGTTTACGGTATTCAGAAATGAACATGTAAAACACAAAGTTAATTTGCCATCAGCAATCCCTTGTTCCCCTTCCCATGGAGGGGTTAATTAGAAAGTGAAATCTTATTTCAGTTCATTTTTCTGGGAAATTCTGTCTTCTTATAAAATTATAAAAAAGACAACTTCTTAGTTAAAATACTGGTAAACTGGAACTCCTTGAGAGGCCTTCTAATTTTCCTTTAAGTAATCCATGAAGACACAGAGAAATTCAAAAATTCAACAGCAATGGGGAGAAAAGATAACAGCCAGCCATTTACATGAAGCGTATGAGGAATTACTACTAATTACTGAGCTGATGTGGCCAGATTGAATGCCACATTTAATAGTTGCCACAGCCACCAGTGCAATTAAAACATAATTTAGGTATAAAGAGGAAAAGTCTTCTTTCACGATTTGCTTTTTCCTCAGAAATTTATTATCTACATGTACCAGAAAACCAGGAACTTTTTTTTTAATTGTACACCTCCTGGCACCTCGTAGGTGTTCAAAAATGTCTTCTGAATGAATGAATGAATTTACGTGAAGTGCTTTCCAAGGTAACCTTTTGCTTACTGCTCCTGCACTCTATTAACACTTCTGTTTGCAATCCTTCTGAAAAAAAAAAAAAGGGAAAAAAACCACCTCTAGGCTTAAAATAATGGCAGGGGACAATGTGGAGGACCGTCATTCTGCTAAGGATTGTATAGAATCTAACATGCAGATCTAGTGCTGGTGGTGGCAGAGATCCCAAGAGTCTGAGTTGTGGCACACATTGTTGGGCTCAGAGTTTGTTAATTACTGAGAAGAAAAAGAGATTTCCTAAGATGCATATTTTCCCCTCGATTAGTCAAAAGCCATCAGTAAATACAAGAAAATGACCTACCTACAATTAATATGTGACTGCTTGATGCAGGAATTGGGCCAAGGGCTGTGCATTGAGCTGCCTCCACATTTAGACCTAAGAAATCAGTGCACTGGGACAGGGGAATGAGATCCTTTAGAAGAGATCACTCAGGAAAGATAAATCTCTCCTATTTCTAGAAGCAAACACGAAAAGCAAAGACAGAAATAAATGTCTTACAATGCCAAAAGACAGCAGAGTGACACTGAAATTCACATGTAAGATGGGCTACAACAGAAATAGAAACAACAGACTAGAATGACAAGAAAAATTCTGAAAAGCAATGAGATAAGGGTTATTTTCAAAGGAACAAAACTTATACTAAATGCGCAGTTGCTAACAGTAACAAGAGAAGCCATAAGATAATAGAATTGTAGTGCTCATAGAAATTAACTGTCAGCCTAGAAATTTTTATTGAAGTAAACCATCACTCAAGACTAAGGATTAAATAAAACTATTCCTATCTTAAAATTTTAGAAATTTGTCTGCAATTTAGACAATTTAAATCTTACACATATTTGCTAAAAGAACATGTGTAAGATATACTTATGGCTAAGGAAATTTAATTCAGAAGAAATAATTGAGATCAGAAGATCAGTGGTTAATAAAAATAATCAGAAAGTGTGGCTATGGGGCCAGCACTGTGACAGGGTAAATTAATCCTCTGCCTGCGGCATGGGCACCCCATATGGGTGCCAGTTCTAGTCCTGGCTATCCTCTTCCAATCCAGCTCTCTACTATGGCCTGGAAAAGCAGTAGAAGATGGCCCAAGCACTTAGGCCCCTGTACCTGTATGGGAGACCCCAAAGAAGATCCTGACTCCTGGCTTCTGATTGGCCCAGATCCAGGCTTTGTGGCCATTTTGGAAGTGAACCAGCCGATGGAAGATCTTTCTGTCTCTCCTTTTCACTATCTGCAACTCAACCTCTCAAATAAATAAAATCTTAAAATAAAGAAAGTATGAGTAAATCCCATGAACTTTAGCTATAGAATATAGAATGTATAATTTCCAAACAAGTAGAAGCATAAAAGGAAATAAAAAAATTTGATAAATCCACTAGAGTACAAGAACAGAGAAGAACTACAGAAAGGATACAGAAAAGAGAAGCAAAAAATGAGATGTTACAATAAACACATATAATAAATAAAAATAACTATACAGACTACGCTATAATCAGTTGGTATTTTCACAATGTAAAGAAAATACAGTTGTATTCTATTTATAAAATTACCTGGTAAAACATCCAAAACCTATACCAGGTATTTACTAATCAGAAAATAGCTGGAATGAATATATTAGAATATGTAGACTTACAGCATATACATATGTATAAAACTTAATAAAACAGGGAAAATCCAACTTAGGAAAAAAATCTGAACTTAATTACATCTAACTACATGTTCTTAAGAATGTATGAAGTAAAATTAACAAACACAAAAGGAGAAATAAACACATTCTCAAGCATGGTCAGAAATCTTTATATACCTGTCTATGATTGATAGATCAAACTAAAAGAAAATAGTAGGGCAGTATTGTACTTGAACAACAAAATTAGTAATACAAGGCTTTTCTGTATTAAGTCTAACTTGGTTATGCTGTAAATAATCTGTAATCCTTGCCGTTTACTTACGGTAGATAGGACTTTGAAGTTTTCTACAGCCTTTTTTCCTATGCTTTAAGGCACTTGGGAGATGTGCAGTTACTACTTTTCAGCAAAATTGCACGTGGAATAGCATACATTCAGAAATGTCTTCTCTGCATGCAGACATTAATAAACTCCATGGGGAGGCAAGTCCAGAGCTCTCAGCCATTTGGTTTCCATCAGGTGCAAAAGATAGCATGCCATTTTCTTAGCATACTATTTTTCCCTTCTCAATTCCTACCTGCATCTCTCTTTTATTTTTATCCTTCCTTTTCCCCTTTCTCTTTTCATCATGCTCTTTCTTTTCATACTTAAATACTATTTTAGATTTTCCTGGCGATAGAAAATTAAAAATAGTGTACCCTCTTTTAAGGTAATAAAATCTATTTTAACAATACTTCAAAAATTGAATCTGTCAATAATTAAGAAGTCTTTATCATCTTCACATATTATTTTATTGAATATTATAATAAATCTGTTTAAGCAACTAACCCTTTTTGGAAAATGATTTACAAAATAAATCAAGCTTATTCTAAAATTTATAACATTGAATCCTTTTATTTTTATGGAGTCTGTGGCTACATTTCATGTTTTTCTTATTGAATGAGGAAACTCAATAATAAGCAATTGTTAACTGACAGTGAATCCATCACTTTACTAGAGTATTTGTGAGGCAAATGCTCATGTGTCTATTATAAAGTAACTAAAAATAGAGAAAATTCCAACTGTGACTTTGTATTTTGACTTATATGAGAAATATTAGGAAGAGACCTCCATTAAAACTTTGTAGTAGAAAAATGAAAGTATAATTAACAAATCAAAACTTTTCTGAAAACATAATAATTTGTGTATTTATTCATATATTTTATAACTTTATTTTATAAATTAATGCATTTAATGAGAATTATACATTCTTCAAAATTTTATGAATTAAGAACTTATGATTATTGTTTGCTAATAATATACCTAAAAATCAATTAATTTACTCTGCTGCTTAACCTCTGCCATATTTTCAATGTATTTTGATATAATTATGGCATATGAAGTCAATAAAAAAACCCACTACCTTAAATTAGACTCTATAAAACCGAAAATTCTTTTCAAGTACTTCGGATTTTTCTATAGGGAGATTGTATGAGTGAATAGGACCTTCTAGCTTCTAGTCCTATCTCAACCAGATCAACTCCAGCTTCATTTTTTTTTTATTTTGAGATTCTTTGCCTCTCTTCCTCTGCCTCTCTATAACTCTTTCAAATAAAATAAATCTTAAAAAAAAAGAAAACAAAATGCCCCAAGTGAACTACATTTGAGCAATATAAAGCAGTCTACACAACACAACTGAGAAAATTTCAAGTTGGTTTTCTACTGTAGAACAAAATATACTGTTTTGAGTGAAAAAAAAGAGAATGGAAAGGTCATGTTCAAATTATCTTATCTTTATCTTTCAAATTGTCTTTAACGTTGATGCCTAGGTCAAAAGTATAAACAGAAGCCCACAGAGTACATGTCTAAATTTTAATAGTTATCAATAAAATTTTAAAATAGAATACATTCTATTATTCCACCTTGACAAGTGTAACTTTCTACCAACCTGGAAAACCAAATTCCAACTTAGAATTCTTTGACTCCTCAGAATTTTGCACTAGAAAAGGAGAGCCCAGCACAGCTGGATTCTGGTCAGGTGCCCGCTCAATTCTCTTCCTTCCTTTAACAGATATTGTAAGGCACATGGACACCTCAGCCACCACACTTATTCTTGATCCAAGTCTTCCCCCTTACATTCACTTCTTACACCATAGTTCTCAGAGTCTTCCAACAGTAGGATGGACTTAGGGAAGACTCTGGTGCAAGTGCTGTAAACAGGATCAAGGTACTCTGGGATTGTCAATTATGGTTATTTCATGAATTTGGATCATTGATGAGATTGGCCTCCACGTAAGCCTGTACTATTGTCCCATTTTCTCTTAGCACATGAAGAGACCATGCCAAAGGAGGAGGTTCAGAGTAAGGCCCTAGGAACTATGAGGCCTGGGACAGAGAACTCTCTCTCCTAAGTCCAAGAATATGTATTAAATTGAGTGTTTCCAACAACAGACCATGAGAGCAGGTCTTGAAAGCAAATAGTTTCAGAGATGATCTCAGGAAGCATTGGCACAGAAGTCACCTCAGAGTTATTTCAACTGTAGGGGAAGAAGGTTGGATGATTTTGTACCAATTGTGACTCATTCTTCAGGACAGCTCCAGTAGACTTTAACTGTCACTTCTGGCCTGATCCATGGGAGGGACTGGGTGCCATTCTGTGGTCCTAGAGAGCCTTTGAGGAGAAACTCTGTTTAAGGTAAACTCATGGCCTGCGGGAAATATTTCAAGGGGCTATGGCAGGAAATACATCTGCTACATTGTAGAATTACAAAGCACTTTGAAAACACATGTCCCAAAAAGACAATGATGGTATGGCTAATAAAGTTTCCAAGTTTCTAACAAACATCTGTGGATAAATACCTTAACCTAGACATGGCCTCTTATTTATAATAAATGATATCCCTACTTATGTTTCTTAGATCAATTATTTCATATGTTTAACCAAAGTAAATAAATTCTGTTTTAGCAATATTCAAAACTGAAGCCATATTTTCCAAAAACTCCTCTGTTTCCATGGATTTTTTTTTTAATTTAATGGAGAGGGCGTGACATTGTGTGTACACTTTAGGGTCATTGTTCGTGAACATCCAAGAAATGGAATACATATACTTGAGAATGTCCCTTGATTTAACTTTCAGACTCAGTAATAATTAGAAAATGAACATTTTTAGGGAGAAGAAAATGATACAAAACAGTTTTTGACAGAAACTTTATACTTGTGCATTTCAATTATTGTTTATGAAATGACTAGTGATTCTTTATCTTGATGAAAGTAATCATTTTGAGATTAAATTTCTTATTCAAAAAGTTTAATTTTATTTAAATTACCTATTATAAATATTTGTATTTTGGTCTGTTCATCTAAGAGAAAAATGGGGCTACATAATATCTGTTAATGAAGCAAAACATTTGATCACATCATGCTCTCTTCTAATTTGCTCCAGTGAGCTTCCCAGGGCTCAAATACCTCTCTCAGGATAAAAGTGATCAAGAAACAACAGCTGGTAAAATATGCCTGAAGTCCTATTTGCTGAGTTAAAAGTTATTCCATATTAAGATGTTTACATGAATAGCATGGAATAAGAATAACATTCTGATAGCCCTTAAGATTAAATGCTTCCTCCTTGGACCAGCTGAGAGGGACTTATTAAATGTTATAAAGATTTCAAATGTGATCTGTTTTCAGCATATTTTAATATATATAACTACATTATACTTGATCTGTAGTGTATGGCATATAACAAAGTATAATATGTCATATATTCTACATAATATGTAATTAATATAATATATACGATTGAGAAGTTTCTGTACTGCAAAAGAAACAGGAGAGTGAAGAGACAACCGACAGAATGGGAAAAAATATTTGCAAACTATGCAACAGATAAAGGGTTAATAACCAGAATCTACAAAGAGATCAAGAAACTCCACAAAAATAAAACCAACAACCCACTTAAGAGATGGGCCAAGGACCTCAATAGACATTTTTCAAAAGAGGAAATCCAAATGGCCAACAGGCACATGAAAAAATGTTCAAGGTCATTAGCAATCAGGGAAATGCAAATCAAAACCACAATGAGGTTTCACCTCACCCCAGTTAGAATGGCTCACATGCAGAAATCTACCAACAACAGATGCTGGCGAGGATGTGGGGGAAAGGGACACTAACCCACTGTTGGTGGGAATGCAAACTGGTCAAGCCACTATGGACGTCAGTCTGGAGATTCCTCAGAAACCTGAAGATAACCCTACCGTTCGACCCAGCCATCCCACTCCTTGGAATTTACCCAAAGGAATTTAAATTGGCAAACAAAAAAGCGGTCTGCAGCCTAATGTTTATTGCAGCTCAATTCACAATAGCTAAGACCTGGAACCAACCTAAATGCCCATCAACGGTAGACTGGATAAAGAAATTATGGGATATGTACTCTTTAGAATACTATACTGCAGTAAGAAACAACGAAATCCAGTCATTTGCAACAAAATGGAGGAATCTGGAACACATCATGCTGAGTGAAATAAGCCAGTCCCAAAGGGACAAATACCATATGTTCTCCCTGATCGGTGACAACTGACTGAACACCAAGAGGGAAACCTGTTGGAGTGAGGTGGACACTATGGGAAACGGTGGCTTGATGAGCATAGCCCTGACTGTTAATGAACAACTTAATACATTATCCCTCTTAGTAGTTTTTTTTGTCTGTTCTACTTAATATGACTGGTTTAGTTCTGTAATTATCACACAGTTATTCTTAAGTGTTGAAAATTAACTGAAATGTGATCCCTGTTGAACATGGGAGTGGGAATGGGAGAGGGAAGAGATGTATAATTTGGGACATGCTCAGGCTGACTGGCCCCAAGTGGTGGAGTTGGAAGCATACCAGGGGATTCCAATTCAATCCCATCGAGGTGGCATGTACCAATGCCATCTCACTGTTCCAGGTGATCAATCTCAGTTCACAGTTGGTCATGGTGGAGGGACTGGGAGTCAAAGGGAGCACATAGACAAGTCTAGTACCTGCTAACGCTAACCGATGGAGTAAATAAAGGGGAGAGTGATCCAACATGGGAAGTGAGATACTCAGCAGACTCATAGAATGGCAGATGTCCTAAATAGCACTCTGGCCTCAGAATCAGCCCTAAAGGCATTCGGATCTGGCTGAAAACCCCATGAGAGTATTTCAGGCATGGAAAGCCAAGACACTCTGGCAAAAGATCTCTGCGAATGAGATCCCAGTGGAAAGAACAGGTCATCAAAGAAGGAGGTACCTTTCTCTGAAGGGAGGAGAGAACCTCCACTTTGACTATGACCTTGTCTAAACAAGATAAGAGTCGGAGAACTCAGAGGGCTTCCATAGCCTTGGAAACTCATGACTGGAGCATAGGGAGATTACTGATGCCATAGACAGGAGTGTCAATTTTTTAAAGTCAACAACAGGAGTCACTGTGCACTTACTCCTCATGTAGGATCTCTATCCTTAATGTGCTGTGCATTGAGATTTAATGCTATAACGAGTACTCAAACAATATATTTCACTTTGTGCTTCTATGGGGGTGCAAACTGTTGAAATCCTTACTTAATGCATACTAAACTGATCCTCTGTAAAAAAAAAAAAAAAAAGAAATTATCAATTCCCAACTTGACTCTCACTGTGATTAAACATGACAATAGGTCTGCTCTGATTTCATCATCATTTAAAAAAAATCATCTATTATTTTTCACTTTATGTTTCTGTGTGGGAGCAAACTGTTGAAATCCATACTTAAGTATACTAAGCTGATCTTCTGTATATTAAGATAATCGAAAATGAATCTTGATGTGAATGGAAGGGGAGAGGGAGTGGGAAAGGGGAGGGTTGTGGGTGGGAAGGACGATATGGGGGGGAAGCCATTGTAACACATGAGTCGTACTTTGGAAATTTATATTCATTAAATAAAAGTTTAAAAAAATAAATAAAAAATTAAAAAAAAGATTTATTTTATTTCTTTGAAAGACAGAGTTACAGAGAGAGGTAGAGACAGAGAGACAAGTTTTCATCTGCTGGTTCACTTCCCAGATGGCTGCAATGGCCGGAGCTGTGCTGATCCAAAGCAAGGAGCCAGGAGCTTCTCCCGGGTCTCCCACGCAGGTGCAGGGTCTTGGGCCATCTTCTACTGCTTTCCCAGGCCATAGCAAGAGAGCTAGTTTGGAAGAGGAGCAGCTGGGACTCGAAGTGGTGCCCATATGGGATTCTGGCTTTTCAGGCCAGGGCTTTAACCCGCTCTGCCACAGTGCCGACCCCCAAAATATACAATTTATAATGTATAATATAACACATGTAACTTGTAAAAGACATGTATAAATCCTCAATTTGTTTTAAAAGTGATTTAGAGGGGTTAATTTACTTGCCTGGCATTATGGGCATATGGACTTATGTTCATTTGAAAGGAAATTTGCTATCTTTAACATGTATGCAATTAAATATGAATTAATTAAAATTATAGTCAATTAATGTCATAATGATTACCTGGTAAATTGATTGGTATGTTTCATTGCTTTCCCTGGTTTCAGAGAACTTCCTTGTACAGAATTAGGCTTCCAAAGGTTTTTTTTAAAAAAATCATTTGTGGTTCACTGGTTACTTAAGTACTTTGGTATTAACAGTGAAATTTTCATTAGGCTTTTACACCATAGAGAATTGTGAGGGTTTTTTTTTTATGGAGAATAATAAAATAGTGACTTTTAGACAAAATGTGGTGTTGCTTGAAAGAAAATGACCAGAGTAGATTGCCTACCCACTATTAGAAATGATATTAGCCTTCTTTGTCTCTTTTAACAGTTTTTGTCTTAGTGTCTCATTGCCTGATATTAAGATAGCTACTCCTGGAGCCAGTGCTGTGGCGTAACAGGTAAAGCCACAACCTGCAGTGCTGGCATCCCATAGGTGTACCAGTTCATGCCCTGCTCCTCCACCTCCAATCCAGCTCTCTGCTGTGACCTGGGAAGCCCAAGTTCTTGGGCCCCTGCACCCATGTGGGAGACCCAGAGGAAGTTCCTGGCTCCTGGCTTTGTATCTACGCAGCTCTGGCCATTGCAGCCAATTGGGGAGTGAACCAGCAGATGAAAGACCTCTCTCTCTGCATCTCCTTCCCTCTTTGTGTAACTCTGACTTTCAAATAAATACATCCTTTAAAAAAAAATAAAAATAAGATAGCAACTCCTGCTCATTTTTTAATCTCCATTTGCATGAATATCTATTTCTACTTTTTACTTGAACATTATGATTAATGGTACATAAAGCCTGTGGTTATAAAGTGAATTAAAAGTATGTTATTGCAAAAATTAAAGGAAAAAAAAGGAAAGGGGTGGGGTTGAAGGAGGGAGATTAGTATGGTTATCTTCTTAGAGTTGTATCTATGAAATACATAAAATCTCTTCTCTTTATATTAATAAAAATAAATTTTAAAAAGAAATGATATTAACTATTAACTTTAGGTAAGTGGTAGAACAAGGTGTTATGAAAGGGGTGAGTTAGATCTCTCTCTCTCTTTCTTTGTCCCTTGCCCATTAACTATGAAAAAATTATTTCTATCCACTGGCCAAGTTGATGGCTGTGTGACCGAATACCTCTAAGTTATAGAAATGTGGCAGATGATAATACTTATCAAATATCTCTTATATCCACTTTATTTTTCAGGCCCATTTTAGTTAGAGCCATGTGGTTGCATATGGCCAATTAAATGTAGTAAATGTTAATTTTAGGCAGAATATTCAAAATCTCTCGAGCAACTTTCCAGATATTCCTTTTCCCCTGATCTGTCAAACAAGGAGAAGGGGTGTTTCTGAAGGAACATCTGCAAGTCAGAGGTATTGAAACAGAGTGAAAAGACTTGACATCTCTGCTTTCATGTTGTATTTGTCTCCTTTGCTTCCTTAACCTTTGTGTCAGACCACTTATACTCCATGCATGTAGACATGTTAGTCATTAGAGCTATTCTGTTTGCAGCATCAGGTTTCTGCAAATAGACTCTTACTGAAAGGGAGATAAGGAGGCGTGCACAGAAACAATGATTGCTCTGTTCGGATTTAAAAGGGCAGTGGACCAGACCCCTCTCTCCAAAGTTAACTAACCAATAACACAGTTTCGGGGGGCTTCTTGGACCTCTGCTAGCATTCAGATGTCTTGTCCTTATCCTCCCCCCCTTTTCTGCCACTTGTATTTTAAAAACTCCTCTTACAAGGCACAGGGAAGATAATTTTTGTAGGATCCCAGTCCCCCACGTTTATGGTTTACCATTACTCTGAATACACTCAATTTCCTTGCTTCAACAGCTTGCTCAAGCAGAAGAGCTTAGGCTCAGGAACAGTACCTTCAGAACACGGAGCCCTGAGTGACTTTATGGAGCACACTTTCCTCTGACCTATGAACAATATATGCTGCCATTGATAAATAAAGTGGCATGATAATCTCTAGAGACCTAGGGATGGCATATTTCCTCAACACTAGAGTTTGTTCTAGGTTATACAACACAATTTAATACAATAATATAAAGTATCTCTTATCAAAATTAATTTTTGTATTTATATCACTTTAAATGATTGAACTATGTTTTAATAGTTTCAGATGGATCTGTTCCAGTTCCTTTACAATTTGTTCCTCGCAGTCCCGGTCGATACCCTTGTAAAATTCTGCTGGTATCAAGATATGATGTCCGTGTCTATTGCATTGAAGGTATAGTGAATGGAGAAACTCCAGAGGCCACATTTAAGTTTGTAACACCAGCATTTCAAGCCCTTACCCAGAATATTCCAATAGTACGTATAACTTTTTTTAGTACTGGTCTTCGTTCTCATATAGGGAAATTTTTAATCTACTATTTTTCCTTCTGACAGCTTGATACTTTTAATCTGTGAACTGAACTGACAATAGATTAACAGGGGCCAAAAACACCCAACACATGTATTAACAAGCAGAAACATGAGAGCCATAGATAAAGCATAAGGCTCAAAGAAGGGGCAACATAATTGAAGCTTGTATAGAAACTAAACAGTGGGATGGGATTGAGCTTCTCGGAGGAAGGGAGCTGGCAGTAGGCTCTAGAAGGCTGAGAAGTGGAGCTACACGGGGAACAAGTGAGGTGTCAGACTTGCCAGTCTTTTCTTCCTGTGAAAATATCTTCCCGAGGCAGAAAGGGAAATAGAGAAAAGAGCAATTGTCTACATCTGTTATGTACTAACGTAAATTTTCTTTGTAGATGAAAGCTCCTTTTATAAAAGGGCAGCCTTTCGGAGTTAGTCCTATCTGTAGGTTCTCAGAGTAGCCATTCTTAAATATACGAATGAAATATATTTTAAGGTGACATATTTTGGCATCCCACACACTAATATTGTCTCAGTTATTCTCTTGGACTGTATAGATTTCTAACTGCATAATCTGCTACCAGTTATTTCTCTTCATCTATGTCAGAGCTTCTTCCTGAATATAAATTTTATCATGTTTATCACCTGACCAATCACTTCTGCTGTATCTTTTGTTTAAAAAAATTAACTCTAATATCATTGTTCCAAATTGTGCTGTGATATTAACATTTGATTAAGATGAGAATATAGGCATTTAGAACAATGATTGACTATAGTTTGACTGTTAGTCAAAGTAACAATAAAGTTTACAAGAATGTATGTGACTGTAAGGAACTTTAATTTAACGAATGACAAGTTATTTTTGTTTATCCATTTAGTCATTAAAAACCCAAAGTCATTTTGAAGCACAAATATCTATTCTGATAATATATATAATTGTCGCTCCCCCTCTTCGTGGAGGAACGACACAGGACCCTGCGCTGTTCTTTCGTCTGCTTGGCCCTTCCCGGGTTTGCTGCTGGTTCTTCCCGGGTTGGCTGCTATCCCTTCCACCTCCGTGGAAGGGCAGTTCCCCCTGGCCACATTCCCCACTTCCGCAGGGGAGCGGCACACCGCCGGCCGGCTCTCTCGGGGGCTGCACAGGTGTTCCCCTTAGATGTTCCTCGTGCATGCCGTCTCTCTCCTCCTTTATAGTCCTCCTCCGCCAATCCTAACTCGGCTGCCCACACGCCGAGCACGCTGCTCTCCTCCAATCAGGAGCAAGTCCTACAGTTTATTAGCTGAACTGGAGGCAGCTGTGTGGAAGCTGTTTTCTTCTCTCCCAGCGCCATATTGTGGGAGAGCAGATGCATAGAATAAGTCTTAATTCCAGTAACTTAGTCTAGTCCGAGTTGCTCCCCACATATAATCTGTGTTATCTGAGTAATCCACCACTACAACATCTTTTTGTTTTCCTTAATTAAGAATAAATCTTGTGCTCCAAGACCATTTTGTCATTTTAACAGTAATTAGAATGTAAAAAAAAATGATATTTCTCTAGAAATTAAACAATCCTTGGATAGAGCTGTAACCACCGATTTGGACCCAGGAACTTGTTCTATCAACGAAGAATGTGGCCAATGCACGAGCAGATGAGAAGGCAATGTTAGCATGGTTTATTAGGAAATTCCTACACGTGATGAAGCAGGCAGGCGTCTCAGTAAAGGACTGAGAATACAGTTTGCATTCATGGACATGAGTATGGGTCCCCCATTTCTTCTGCCCTCTTCCCTCTTCTGGGAAAGTCTCAGTGGGGGGTTTGGGGATGTGGAATTCCCCTAAACATACTCCTCTAGATAATACATCAGGGTTCTTATCTATTGGAGAAGCAAATGACTCCTTCAGTCCAGTAGGGTCAGCTGTGTACCACTCCCTCAAGTCAGTGGCTTCCTTTTAATAAAGGCCAGGCAAGGACACCTTGAACCAGGGGAGACAGACAAGAGGCTGGGCCCTGCTTTCAGGACTTGTTTCCTCATTCCATTGTACATAAATATATTTTCCTTAAAACTTCTCATTTTCTTCAACCTCTCTTACGCACACAGGCTAATATCTACCTATCTGTCTTAAGAGAATGATTGGGCAATGCTCTTGTATAGAGAGAGAACATGTAGTCATCCCTGTACCTTATTTTCATGTTTTTCATAGTCTTAACAAATATGATGGTGATTCTTAAGAAATATAAGAACACATTACATACTTTGATTACTCAAAGTACCAAGAATTAATATGTAATTCAACTTCATTAGCATCATCCATCTACTATTTTTGTACCTTTTTTCTTGTTTTAGATTAATAAAACATGTAAAGAATGGAAATGTCAAATTACTATAGAAGGAGACTGGTTTGATGGACCTTCTGTTCTACATATTGGACCAGGAGAAACTGCACATTATCCCCTCACATTTAAGCCTATTTTGGAATGTGAAATTCAAGTATGAACTCATTGATTTTTCCCCTACATTAATATTTAAATAGATTATTATATTCCAAAGAGAAACAAAGAGCTTTTCCCTAGAAATTTACCTGTTCAGTACAAGCATTTGTATGTAGACTAGAAAAGCCAAGGGCTTACATCTCCTTACAAGTTTATTTCCTTAAGCAGAATCAAGATTAATAGATTAGCAGAGGTTGTTTGGCATCAAACTATGACTTTTATAGAGCTGAAATTTGGCTGTTTTTTCATAGGGTAAATTTATCATACAAAATGAAATAGATGGTATGGAGAGCTTCTTTGCCCTGATAGGAATTGGTAAAAAACCTTTGGCCTTGGAACACTTCGTTGTGAAATGTCAAGTGGGGAATGTGTTAAATAAATCCATAATAGTACCTAATCAGACAAGGACTATCCTAACATTTAAGGTAAGATTATTTTAGTACTAAAGTCTTCTTAATAAATACTGAACTATCTGAACTATAATAAAAAAATTTGAAAACATTTCATTTTAATTAGTCAGGTGAAACCATGTCACATAAGGAGATCTTACAATTTTATCTTATATTAGTTCACTTGTTACTAAATTTCATTTTAATTATGAGATTGAATTAACACCAAATACATGTTATATTTAAGTAATTAGTATATAAACTATAAAATACCTTAAAATCTACTTGTTTGAGTCATATGTAATTTTTGTTTTAAGAAATATACACAATAAAAAATTTTATTTAGAAATAGCTTTTAAAGTTTTAATATGAAATGTATAGCACAACAAAATCGTGAATGTGTATACTATCATTTAAAGTGAATAATTGTAGAAATGTAAAGAAATGCGTAATTGTTCACATCCTTATTTTTATGAAGTTTTGAACTTTGCCCTCCTCACTTGATCTGTAAGGCCAATCTGTAAAGTTTTCCACTTTCCACTCCCTTCTTTATCTATAAATTGTATGTGTCCAATAGGACCCTCAAAAGAAAGCTTCAAACATGTACCCATCATAGCTGTCTGAATTCAGTTTTAGGGGGAAATACAGATGTTTTGAAAAGTGCTGGGTTTGCCCTAAGCTTTTTTTAATAATTTTGAAAAATGTATGGTTCAGTTCTCTTTTTCTTTCCTTATTAGATTGCAAATGGAGTGTGTATTATAAATGCAAATTTCATCTTGGCATTCTGTTCACTGCCATCTCTTACCTTCAAGACCCAGTCCATACTCCTTGAATTAGCTCCCACTGTTCTTAGTAGTCCATGCTTATCTGTTCAGCCTCATCTCTTGCCAAGAATGGCTCCTGCAATACTCAGGCCTTTGTATATTGTTTCCTCTTTTTTGTTGTTGCCTGGAAATCTTTGTTCATGTCCCAATCTTCCACTTTTCTGTTTTCATCTCTCATTCATTCTTTTTGAAAAAAACTTAGAGTCCACTTTCCGAAGAATACTTCCCTAACTGCATAAACTTGGATTAGAGAACTGTTTTTTTGGCTCTCACAAAATTTTTTAAATTGTTCCACTGTTATACCTACTACATTGTAATGTGATTTACCAGATTACAAATTATGAGAACAGGGTCAGACTTTATACCTAGCCTAAATCATAGTATCTGGCCCATAATAGTTTTTGAAGAAATATGTCCTGTTCACTGCATACTGAGTTGCCATTCTCATTTCTAAACCTTCCAGTTTAGGGCCCCCACAAGGCCCTCCTCCATTACAGCACCTTCTGGCAGCAAGGTCTCCCATGAATGGACAAATTCCAAGGATGCCCGTCCCTTCCCCCACCTTTTATATAGCCTAGCCCTGAGACAAAAGGCACCCAGGGTCTGGGGCTGCTTGCCAGCTCCTGCCAGCTCAGGGGAGTGCTAGACAGCTAGAGCCACGCTCCATACCACACCACTCACATTTGCTACACCTCTATTCTTGCCTTCCTGCCTCTACCTGAAGCCATGGCCAGGTGCCCACCAGACCCCAGGACCCTTGTTGCAGTTCCCCGGAGGCTGAGGGTCGTTGCTGGGGAAGCAGAACAACAGGGGTACAGGGGTGTGTAGGAAGGGCACACCCTTTATCCAGGACAGCCCATGATATTCACCCCACAGCTCAGTGGATGCTGCTTGCCTGATTGTGCCGGTTCCAGGCCCCACGTGGTTTCTGCCCTGTAGGATACAGGCCCCTATTTTTCTTGGATGGTTCTCTACCCATTGATCTGCACTGTCACTATTGACTGAGAAGAATGTACCAGGTGCCAGGGAGAGTGCTAAGTGCTCCCCAGCTGATCCTTTATTTAATCCTCAAAGCAGCCCAGTCTGAGAAATGTATGGACCCATTTTCCAGATGAAAAGAGGTAACCCCAGGCCTCCTGAGGGTCAGCTGGTCAGCAGGAGCTGCAGGATGTGAATCCAGGTCTCCCCCATCCCCACCTTGAGAGCAATTCTGCAGAAAGATTGGGCAACACGTTCCTCAAACTCTCCCACCCAACTCCCTAATCTGTGCCAACCTCCCTAGTGGGACAAGGCTCCTGGTCGTCAGGCCTGGACCCACCTGGGGTCCCCTTGGCCCCACTGCAGCCTCCTGCAGAGGTCCACATTTTATTCCAAATAGTAGCTCCGCAGGGCAGGCCAGGAGAAGGGCTGGAGATTCCTTACTTCTGGGAGAAGCCCTGTGGAGACACAAGCCTGGCTTCGATCCACAGTCTCCTAAATTCTTGTTTCCCTCAGATAAGATGAGCCTGGTGGATTCTAACTGGGGCTCCCACCTCTTCCGATCCATCAACCGCCTCACCAAGCCTTCCCAACTTGATATTGTGGGCCAATACATCTAAAGGCATCCTGTGGGCCGGGGATGGAGGAGAGATCCACCTCCTGCATTAGAAAGGCCGAAAGAGACTGGAAGGTGGTTATGTCTCCAGATGGTCCATCTGGCTATCTGGCCCAAGGGGTGGCTCAGAAGTTTAAGGTACAACAGTCTCAGTCAGTGGGGTGCCTCAAAGAGCTCATAGAAAGTAGAATTAAAATATAAGTCTAATTTGGTGTTGAAAATGTTTTTAAATCTGGGGCCAGAGCTGTGGTGCAGTGGGTTAAAGCCCTGGCCTGAAGTGCCTGCATTTCATTTCATATGGGCGCCAATTCTGTTCCCGGCTGCTCCTCTTGGTGCTTGGGCCCCTGCACCCGCATGGGAGACCTAGCAGAAGCTTCGGATCAGTGCAGCTCTGGCCATTGCGGCCATCTGGGAAGTGAACCAGTGGATGGAAGACTTCCCTCTCTGTCTCTACCTCTCTCTGTAACTCTATCTTTAAAAAATATATATATAAAAGAAAGAAAGAAAATGTTGAGTTCTTACACAGTATGCATTGTCCATGAACTTTTAGATGGTCCCTTCTATAAACTTTTCAAAAAAATTTTTTTACCAAAATATATGTATTTTTTTTAACTTTTATTTAATGAATATAAATTTCCAAAGTACGGCTTATGGATTACAATGGCTTCCCCCCCATAACGTCCCTCCCACCGCAACCCTCCCCTTTCCCACTCCCTCTCCCCTTCCATTCACATGAGGATTCATTTTCGATTCTCTTTATATACAGAAGATCAGTTTAGCATACATTAAGTAAAGATTTAATTTCATTTTACAGGAACTTTTAAAGTACCCTCATACATGTATCCAGCAGATAGTACCACAAAGTGATTCCTTCCTTCACTTGACAAAAAATAAAACTACGTACATATCTAAATATTTCTTGACATATTATGTTCTTTGACTAAGCAATTCTGACTTGTAAATCTTATAGGAATATTTACACATGTGCAAATAGGTTTACTGCCACATCATTTGTGATAGTGAAAAACTGTAAGCAAACAAGCTACAAAGCATTGCTTGCATAAATTATAACACATCCCTACAATAGAATATTCTGCAGCTGCTCATAGGTATGAGGTAACTTTATATGTATTGATAAGGAAATTTTATATGGACAAATTATAGGATTAAAAGACCAAGTTGTGGAACAGTGCTGCAGTGTAGCAGGTAAAGCTGCTGTTTGCAACATTGCCATTTCATATGGGCCCCGGTGCGTGTCTCCACTGTTCCACTTCTGGTCCAGCTCCCTGCTAATGCACCTGGGAAAGCAGTGGAGGATGGCCCAAATGTTTGGACCCCTGCATCCACATGGGAGATCCAGATGAAGCTCCAGGCTCCTGGCTCTGGCCTGGCCCAGCACTGGCCATTGAGGCAATCTGGGGAATGAAGAAGCAGATGAAAGATCTCTGTCTCTCCCTCTCTCTCTGTAACTCTGACTTTCAAAATAGCTAAGTCTTGAAAAAAAATTTGCTTAATGAACAGATGAACATATAATGGGTGGAATTTAAAGTCAAGAAGGGAAGAAAGAAAAAGGAGAGAAAAAGGAAGGAAGAAGGAAAAGAGAGCAAGGAGAGAGAAAAACTCATGACTACCTGAATTTGCTATAAAATAAGCAGAAGTTAATTTTTCCACCACTCACCTTCCCCTTTCAGAATTTACTGGCAAGTTAGAAAACCTGCTAATTCAATGAAAACAGATTTTAAGAAGAATCTGTAATTTCATAACACTGGTTATTTCACATGGTTGTAATGACAGAGTGGTGTTTTTGTTTTCATTATATAGTTTACCCTTCAGAATGAATGTACTACTTAAAAGTTAGGATTTTAAAAACTAACAATCAGTATGTGAGCTACTTAGGGTGCCTGCATCCTATATCAGAGTCCTTGGGTTAGATTTTCAGCTCGGACTCCTGATTTAAGCTTCCTGCTAATGAGAATCCCAAGAGGCATCAGTTATGGATCAAATAATTGGCTTTTTACCACACATGTGAGAGACCTGAACTGAGTCCCCAGCTCCTGGATTTAGCTCCAGATTTTGTGGCCATTTATGAAGTAAACCAGCATGTTGACACTCGTGTTCCTTTGCCGTCTCTCTGCCTTTCAAATAAAAAAGTGAGAAAAAGAATCTTAAAAAATTAATAATTGCATCTTATGAATTATGTATGTATCTAATTAAATGTAAAAGATTCCCTTCATGACAAAATTATTCTCAGAGGCAATAATAAGTACAGCATGCATTCCCATCATTATAATACACAAATAATACTGAATGATCCTTTGGATATATTTTCAGAAAAGGGATTTCTGATTCGTATTGTGGTTTCTCTTTTAATTTTTTGAGAAACATCTATACTGTTTTCCATATTGGCTATACCAGTTTACATTTACAACAGAAGTGTATAGGGTTCTGTTTTCTCTACACCCTTACTAACTCTTGTTAGCTCTTGTCATTTTGATTATAGCCATCATAAAAAGTGTGCATGGATATCACACTGTGGGTTTTTTTATAAGATGTATTTATTTATCTGAAATGCAGAGTTACAGAGAGGCAGAGACAAAGAGAGAGAGGTCTTCTATCTACTGGTTCACTCCCCAAATGGCCACAATGGCTGCAGCTGCACCACTGAAGCCAGGAGCCAAGAGCTTCTTTCGGGTCTTCCAGGCAGGTGCAGGGGCCCAAGGACTTGGGCCATCTTCTACTGCTTTCCTAGGGCAAAGCAGAGAGCTGGATTGGAAATGGAGCAGCTTGGACTTGAACCGGTGCCCATATGAAATGCCAGCACTGTAGGTGGTGGCCTTACCTGCTATGCCACAGCACAGTCCCTCACACCGTAGTTTTGATTTGCATTTCCCTGTTGATCAGTAATGTTAAGTAGTTTTTCCTATATGTATTGGTCATCTGTATGTCTTCTTTGGAAAATTATCTGCTCAAATCCTTCATCTATTTTTTAATCAGGTCATTTTTAATTACTTATTTTTGCAATTATATGTATTTCTTATGTATTTTTGATATTATTCCCTTATCACATATATGATTTATAAATATTTCTCCCAGTTCACTGGTTACCTTTCATCTTATTGTTTCATTTGTTGCACAGAAATTTTAAATTTAACATATCACATTTATTTTGTTCTTTTGTTTTCTCTGATTTTGGTTTCATATCCAATAAATCTTGCCAAAAACAATGTTAAAGAAATTTTCCCCTGTTTTCTTCTAAGTATTTCACAATTTCAGTCTTACACCTTAATGGTCTTTAATCCATGACCCACCAAGCAGCTACTGGAAACCAAAGTCTTTGGGTTCTGGGGGGAGTATGGTTGCAAAGCTGAGACTTAAAATTTCATTTTTGTGAATGACATAAAACAAAGGACAATATAATCATTTTGCAAATGGATTTAAACGTTTATTGAAGAAATTATCCATTCTCCAGTGTGTAATTTTGGTGCCCTTGCAAGACAAGAGTTGTGTGAGTTTATTTCTAATCCTCTATTCTGTTCCATTGGTTGATGTGTCTATTTTTATCTATGCAACATAATTTGAAAGCAGAAAATATGTCTTCAACTTTATTATTCTTTCTCGAGATTGATTTGGATGCCCGTGGTCTTTTGGTGGCTTTGTAAGAAATTAAATCTACATCTTGAGATAGCTGCCCTCTCACGTTCAATTTGATACCAGGAATTTGCCACATGATTAGACAAGACAGGGATGTCCACTTGATTTCTCTTCCACTAAATTCTGAAAGTTAGAAGTTTTTTAATATTTACAAATTATGGGAAAAAATTTGGTCTTATGAAAGCACTGAAGAATCTGATCACTTTACTTGTAGAGTACAAATAAGCTGTGAGACTATTAAATGAATGAAATGTCACTTTATGTTTGTATGTTCAGATCTTCCTAATATTTCTCTATAACTACATTTAAATAGCTACAACAGTAATAAGAGAACAGAAAAATATGTATGATTTGAGGCATTCGTTCCTAGAGCTATTATCAATAAAGTATTACCTTTTCTTTTTCTTTTTTTTTTTTTTTTTGACAGGCAGAGTGGACAGTGAGAGAGAGAGACAGAGAGAAAGGTCTTCCTTTGCCGTTGGTTCACCCTCCAATGGCCGCCAGGGCCAGCGCACCGCGCTGATCCGAAGCCAGGAGCCAGGTGCTTCTCCTGGTCTCCCATGGGGTGCAGGGCTCAAGGACTTGGGCCATCCTCCACTGCCTTCCCAGGCCACAGCAGAGAGCTGGCCTGGAAGAGGGGCAACCGGGACAGAATCTGGCGCCCCGACCGGGACTAGAACCCGGTGTGCCGGTGCCGCAAGGTGGAGGATTAATCTAGTGAGCCGCGGAGCCGGCCGTACCTTTCTTAATTTGAAAATCATCATAGCTTTTTTTTTTTATTTGACAGAGTTATAGACAGAGAGAGACAGAGAGAAAGGTCTCCCTTCCGTTGGTTCACTCTGCTAATGGCCGCTACTGCCGGTGCTGCGCCGATCTGAAGCCAGGAGCCAGGTGCTTCCTCCCGGTCTCCCATGTGGGTGCAGGGACCCAAGGACTTGGGTCATCCTCCACTGCCCTCCCGGGCCACAGCAGAGAGCTGGACTGGAAGAGGGGCAACCGGGACTAATACCCGGCACCCCAACCGGGACTAGAACCCGGGGTGCCAGCGCCGCAGGCGGAGGATTAGCCAAGTGAGCCTCGGCGCCTGCCCATCATAGCTTTTAATCTGCATGTACTAATGATCAGGAATTTGCAAAATCCATTTGCTATTCATTTTAATTTACAATAGTTGGGCTTATTGCTTGTATTTTAATGGTAATTCTACTGCAAACAATTGAAATGTTTCTTAGGAGAAAGGCTAGGCCAAGAATCTTTGCTGAATAGTAGCATGTTTCATTGAATACTTGCTTTGGGATCACTGAAATGCTTCTTATTTTTCATCTTCATTCTCTGATCTATAAAATTAAGTTCACCTCTGTGCACTCAAGACCTATTAACATTCTTTACTTCTCTCTTTGTCTTTCGGTATCCTTATCTTTCTTGGATTATTTCCCTTAACTCATAAATAGTCACAAAATTTTCCATTATAAAGAAAATGTTCCTCTAACTATACTCTTTTTCTACTAATAACCTCTTTATTTTCCATAATTGCTAAAATTCTTGAATGAGCAATATTTACATTACCATTTCTTATTTTATGGTAGTGCATTGTAGCTTCTCTACTCTGTTGAAAGAACTGCCTCAAAGATCACTGAAGACATTTTGGTCAAGAAAACTCAATTTTTTTCCCAAGTTATGTATCTCAAAAGTCCATTCACTGTCTGGTAGTATTGACTTGCCTCCTTAACACTTATCATCTTTTACTTTACATAACTCTATATTCCTTGCTTCCAAGGCAGTCCTTGACTATTATTTATGTGTTCCTTTTATTCTTAATTTTTAAAATTTCTTTCCCAATTTTCACTCTTTGAAAGCATCCTTATCACTATACAAATTCCACTTGTCAATTTCCTGACTTAAGAAAACTATCATCTATGTATGAATGCCAAATTCAAACTTTTTCTCCAGATGTGTATGTTAGCTCCAGCCCTTCATTTTCAACTGTATCACTTTGAAAATCTGCCAGCAACTTAAAATCAGTACATTATTTTCAGGTATTTCACCTGTTCTATTTTTCATTATTGCTAGTAGCAATTTTTATGATGTTTGCTACAAGGGTACTAGCAAAAGTTCATAGAAAATGCAACTGAAAGATAAATCTATTTTGGTATAAAACTTGAAATTTATGCATAGCTTTTTCATAATGAATTTTTGAAATCCTCTGTTATAAATATTTTAATATTCATTTTATCTTATTGTTACCAAAACCATTTGAAATAGAAGGTTGAGATATCTATAAGAGAACATTTAAAAATCAGAGAATATAACTGAGATACAAGTAAAATGCTATGGAATTTTGCCAAAATGGCAAATTAGTAGAAATTATACATGTGGATCATTTAATGATGGGGACATGTTCTGAGAAATGCATCATTAGACGGTTTCATCATTGTGCAAACATCACAGAAGTACCTACATGAACCTAGATAGTCTAGATCAATCACTCCAAGTGACCTCTTGACAGTAGTAAATACAAACTGTGTGCGGCTGCTGCTGGTGTAAGATGACATACTGTTTATATTAAAATTTATTTTCATATAAGCATAAGAAGTACAGCCTAAAATAATAGATTTTTAAACTATTCTTGTTTTAAATTACCAATTGATTCAAATTACTTATGGCTGCTAATAACCTAAATTAACCATACTTTCTTCCAATTGGAACCTGTAGTGCATTATTGGCTTCATCTTTTTACAGAACCATCCCAAAGTACTGAATACAATAGAAGTAGCTGGAAAAAGTCCATCAGAACCTATACAAAACTGTGGATGACAAGACTTTAAATAGTCATGTTTAAAATTATAAACTAATTACCCAACAAGAGGCACTTGCTGGCCAGCGCTGTGGCTCACTAGGCTAATCCTCTGCCTGCGGCGCCAGCACACCGGGTTCTAGTCCTGGTCGGGGCGCCGGATTCTGTCCAGGTTGCCCCTCTTCCAGGCCAGCTCTCTGCTGTGGCCCGGGAGGGCAGTGGAGGATGGCCCAAGTCCTTGGGCCCTGCACTCGCATGGGAGACCAGGAGAAGCACCTGGCTCCTGCCTTCGGATCAGTGCAATGCGCCGGTCGCAGCGGCCATTGGAGGGTGAACCAATGGCAAAAGGAAGACCTTTCTTTCTGTCTCTCTCTCACTGTCTACTCTGCCTGTCAAAAAAAAAAAAAAAAAAAAAAAAAAGAGGCACTTGCTTCACACAGTATTTTTGAAAGCACCTGTAGGATTTTACAATGCATTTAACCCTTTTAGGCCTTTAGGGCTTTCTCATTAAGATAAGCATCATGTCTAGTAACACAAGATCATTAGACTTTTTAACTTTCAGAAATTTATATCAGTCGCATTTTATATTATAAAAACTTAAAATTTAACACCACTTCACATCTTGACAGTACTTCTAATATGATTCAAATAGCCTGAGTAGTTGGTGTCTCTACAAGATGAGACATGTATCTTTGACAATTTCCAGGGGCCCATCTGGAAACTGTCAAAGTCCAAATTTTGAAATTTTGATTTTTGAATGACTTTCAAGGATGCCAAGAAGGCTCAAAACCCAAAATATCTGGTTGAAATAGGACCCCTTAACATCATGACATAATATAGACCAAATTTGATCATTGTTATAAGGTGACTATTCAAATGTTTGAAAATAAACACATATTTAAATAACTCATCTCTTAATAAAAAAACTCAATTGTTTTTTAAACAATTAGAATTTAACAGACATTAGGAGATTATAATAGATTAACTCATTGCTTTAACAGAGAATCAGATTCTAATTCTATGTCAAAGAGAAATAGATTAATAGCCTTTGTATCCAAGATTTCTTTCTTTCATAACCTTCTGTGACTTCCACACGCCCTCTTCAACTTACTTGAAACATTCCATGATTTCCATTCCAGTATAAACTAGCCATCAGGATGAAGTAATTCTTACAAACCAGGTCCTTTCTTTATTCAAAATAACTCTTTCCTTTTTAATCTTCCTTACCAAGAACTCTTTCCTTCTTAACCTTTCTTACCAAGTGCACATTGCTATACTTGTGATGTTTTCCATCTGCCAATGTCCCTGATTTACATTTTGAAATAACCTGTTAAAAATCTCCAAATTAAGACAACATTTTTAAATAAGGTAACCCATCAAATTTCAGCCGGAGTTACTTTAAGCAGTGTTGAACTATTTTATATGGACAGTTTATGCAAACATATTTGTTAAACAAATCCAAATAGTTTTTCTATAGAATATAACATGCTGGGAGTACCAAAGTTTGCATTTAGATGCATTTATTTAATTTGCCTTTATCCAATTTAAATTAGCAGTTGCACCTAAACACCTAAATGACTTCAGATTGGTGGATATCAAGCATCCTTCTATGTGTTACTTCCTACTCTCCTGCCCAGGTCCTATTGGCCTCCAAAGTTTCCACTGGAGGTCGAGGGCCTAAGGCAAAACCTCTGCCTTCTACCTTTGTGGCCCCAACTCTTCACTATCTCGGCTCACTGTACCTCCCCCTCCCACCCAGGAATTCTGACTTTATCTTAGGCCTGATCCAAAATCTACTCTCCCTGTCTTATCAATGATCCTTCAGCAAGTTTGGGGATGGCTGTCTCCATGCTTTCACTCTCCAGCCCTTGTCCTCCAACTAGTCTTTTTCCCCTCCCTCTCTTATTCCAGTTTTAGCATAAGAATAGCAAAGGGAGTGGTAATCCCATCCTGAGCTCCTTGCTTACAGAGCAGCAAATTAGGTATTCCACCCTTCTGATGGCTCTTTTGTTTTATCATGAGCAATCCAGACAGGAAAATCAGGTCTTTTGACCTCCACTTCTTGTCTTTGGTGCATTGGCTCACCTGTCACCTTTGGGAAGTACAGCCTAAAATAATAAAAAGTATAGTATACGGTATATACATAAACCTGTAACAGTCATTTATGATTATCAGTTTTGTATTATACATAATCTTAATGTGCTATACTTTTATATGACTGGTTCACTGTAGTAGGTTTATTGACACCAGCATCACCACAAACATGTGAGTAATGCAAACTTCTATGATGTTACAGTGACTACAGTGTCAGTGGGCAATAGGAATTTTTCAACTGTGTTATAATCTTATGAGACTACCATTGCATATGTGGTCCATTGTTCACCAAAACATAGTTATGCAGCATGACTATAGCTATACACTTAGGAATACAGGAAACATGGAACTTCTAGAAGGGTAGAACAAGGAGGTTTGCAAGTCAGTTCTTCTTAAAAGCAGTGAAAACACTGACAAAAATAGTCAAAACCAAAATTTTCAGAAATCTGGAAATTCAAAAAGTCAATCTGAGAAATATACATCAAACAGAAACTCAGTCCTTGTAAGATCAGGATGGTTTATGGCCCATCCCTATCTCACTCTCCTCAGTTGTGCATTCCCATAGGTGTAGTACCTGTGAAAACCAACAGCCTTGTAACTGAGAGAATAGAAAGGTGTTATGGATCATAATTTGACTTTTCTCAGAGTCCTCTAGCAACACCTCACTAGCAAAGTGTTGTCATTATTTGTCTTGTCTCAGAGTTTTCTCTGATAGAAAAGATCCAATCTTTAGAATGTTTTTGAAAAACATTCACCAGCAATAGTTAATACTGGAGATGTCTGAAGCTATAATAACAATAATAGCAAATAAGAAAAACTTGAAAAGAAGATATGGAATATGAGGGAATTAATGAATTTTTTAAAACCCTTCGTGGTTGCCATATGATATTGGAATTGACCCCCTAAAATATGTACCAATATGTGGCCCCTTAAGGTTCCCCAGAGGTCGAGTCTGGGGTGCCACATATGTTTTCAAAACTTGGGGTGCCATACAATATCACCATATGCTTATTAATAAATCCCCAATTTAGGCCGGCGCCGCGGCTCACTAGATTAATCCTCCACCTTGCAGCGCCGGCATACCGGGTTCTAGTCCCTGTCGGGGTGCCGGATTCTGTCCTGGTTGCCCCTCTTCCAGGCCAGCTCTCTGCTGTGGCCAGGGAGTGCAGAGGAGGGTGGCCCAAGTCCTTGGGCCCTGCACCCCATGGGAGACCAGGATAAGCACCTGGCTCCTGCCATAGGATCAGCGCAGTGTGCCAGTCGCAGCATGCCGGCCGCGGTGGCCATTGGAGGGTGAACCAACAGCAAAGGAAGACCTTTCTCTCTGTCTCTCTCTCTCACTGTCCACTCTGCCTGTCAAAAAATAAATAAAATAAATAAATAAATAAATAAATCCCCAATTTAGAAAAGAATTCTAAATACCAGCATAAATAAATGAGGCAGCATGGTACATTTTAAGTTTTTATTTAGTGCAAAAGATGCATAGGAGAGTGAGCTTTATCTACAAGAGAGGGGTAAATCTGGGTTCATACCAAGCACCAGAAACCAGCCACCTGGAGGAGCATCTAGGCCAGGAAGCCTAGGGCTGGTGACCCGAAGGCCACATGCCCTGGAGGAGCAGGACTACAGCCAGCCCCCTCCTGGCAAGAAGCCAGGGAAAAGAAGAGCCTAGACACACCGTGTCCCAGGTATTTAACCCACTTCCAAAGGGGAGTGGTTAATTAACCTGATTGGCCGGTGGTCACACAGGAGTGTGGTGAAGGTATCAGGTAGGGCGTGAGGTCACACAGGGGTGTGGCGAAGGCATGGTCTTCTAGCTTACAAACCTAATCAGTTTTAACCTGTATGCCTGCTTACTTCACTCTGACCCATCCCTAGTAATCAAGCAAGGAACATATTTATATAGGGTTGTGTGCATGCACAAGAAAGAACTGAGAGGGTCTCAGCTTTTCATATCTGGCTGACATAGACTGGAAATTAAGGATAAGGAAGAGTTTTAAATTACCCAAATGCTAAAGGCATGCTGTACATATATAGTGTTCCATGGCAAAGGGTAGAAAATTTATTCATTTGAGGCATTTAAAGAAACCTGTGACAAAATGTTGCTGACAACTAATCTATCTGGCTAAGCATAGACTTCAGTGGGCACAAACTATAGTGAATGCAGGCTTTAAAGAATTGGTCCAGAAAAGTCACTAAATCAGCAAAGAATAAAAGCAGAAGAGAAAAAAAAAAAAAAAAACCTTGAGGCAATAATGATCTGATTTCCAGAGTGAGTATATTGCCTTATATAAAGTGTAGAAATTTTAACAGCAACAAAAAATTGTGAGGCAAAGAAGAGGGAAACAGAGAAACCAGAAAGTATGGCTCATCCACCACAAAAAAAAAAAAAAAAAAAAAAAAAAAAAAAAAAAAGCAATTGACATAACCTGCCTTTGAGGAGAGCCACATGTTAGATATCTAGACTAAAACTTTAAATTAAGCCTTTATATATGTATTTCATAAACTGAAAGCAATCTTGTTTGAAGAATTAATGAAATCTACGACAAGAATATTTCATGGGGCCAGTATTGCAGCACAGTGGATAAGGTTGCTGCCTGCAATGCTGGCATCCCATATGGGCACTGGTTCATATCCCAGTTGTTTCATTTGTGATGCACCTCCCTGCTAATATGCATGAAAAAGCTGGAGATTGCCAAAGTGTTTGGGCCCCTGCCACCCACGTGGGAGACCCAGATGAAGTTCCTGGCTCCTGGATCCTGACTTTAGCCTAGCCCACCCCAGGCCACTGTGGCCATTTGGGGAGTGAACTAGTGGGATGGAGGATCTCTCCCTTTCTGTGACTCTACCTCTCTCCCTATAACTCTGCCTTTCAAATACATAAATAAATAATTTTTAAAAAAATTATACATATTAGAGACAATGTGATGTTTTGATACATGTATACTTTGTAAAATGTCTAATCAGGGTAAAAATATCTGTATCCTCAAACATTTTACCTTTTTTATGGTTAAAACATCAAAAATTCTATCATCTGATTTCTTTTAATAGTGAAATATTTACTACATTAACATTATACCATTACTCTGTTGTACATCAGAACACTGTGACTTCTTATTCCTAACTAGCTGTAACTTAGTACCTATTCATTAACCAATACCAATGATATAAATATTTTAAAAAAAAAGAAAATGAACTCTGGAGTTGAAAATACAATAAATGAAAGTAACAGTTCACTACTTGGCCTTAGCAGTAGATTGAGGCTGACAGAAGAGGAATAATTGAACATGAATGTAAGTCAGTATAGACTATCCCATCGTAGGTAGAGCAAAAAATAAAAAAAATTAAGAAAACATCAGAGATCTGTGTAACTGCATTGAGCATAACCAACATATGGCTTACAGTGGCAGTAGATAAGAAGAGAAAGAGAAGGAAGCAGAAAAAAAATCAAAGAAAGTTGAAAAATGCTCCAGATTTGATGAAAAACAATAATGTATAAATCTAAGCTCAATCAACTTGAAATTGATATAATCAAAGAGATCCACACCTAGACATATCATAATCAAACAATTTAAAGGCAATGACAAGAGAAAATCATCAAAGGGAAAAGTGGTTAGTCAGACAAGAAAGTCTCAATAAGATCAACAGCAGATTTCTCATAATAAAACATTGAGGTAAGAAGAAGATGTATTGACATTTTTAAAATAAAGAATGACAAAGCCTGTCAACTAAGAATTCAACATAAAATAATAGACATAAACTAAGAACATTTGTCTTTAGAAGATTTTTTTCTCCAAGGACTGCTAAAGGGAATCCTTCAAGTTAATGTAAAAATGACAGTAGAAGGTAACTTAACTTCACATGATGAAAATAGAGCTCCAATAAAGATAACTACATAAGTGAATAGAGTGTATAGGATAAATGTATGCTCTTTGAAACTCTTTCCTCTATGTCATTTAAAAGAAAGCAGAGAATCAAAAATTATACAAATTATAAATTGGCTTAAAATACATATGGATGTAATTAGTCTGAAAATAATAGCACACAGGAGGATGAAAGAAATGGAGCATACTGGAACAAAGTTTGTCTATACTATTGGGATTGAGTTAGAATTAATCCAAAGCACATTATTTTAAAATGAGATGGTACTTATAATCTCCAGGACAACAACTTAGAAATTAACTAAAAATTAGAGTTAAAAATGCAAGAAGGAATTAAAATGACACATTAAACATAACTTGAAATATGACAGTGATGGAGGATTAAAGAAACAAACATGGCATAAGATATATAGAAAACTAGTAGGAAAATCATAGACAAAAATATTCTTGTCCACATTATATTATATGAAGGTACTTCAAAAAGTTTGTAGAAAAATGGAATTTAAAGATGTTTATTTTGGTGCAAAAACATTTTGAAATCCATGCACAATTCTTTTCATAATATGCATTTTCTCTACGCTTTCTGAAGACTTTTCATATGTAAATTGATTAAACACTCAAATGAAACATCAGAGATTGGAAGAATGGATTTGAGAAGAAAAAGATTCAATTCTAATCTACTTACAGGACACACACTTCCAACAAATGAAGAACAAAAACTTTTTACTTCTCACTATGAGATTAATATTTTTACCACTAAATCCACACAAAGGCATCATGGAAGAGGAACATAACAGACCTATTTCCTTTAGATTATAGACACAACTAATCTCAACAAAATGTCAGCATACTGAATCCAGAAGCACATAAAAAGGAACGTACATACTTTCACTCATATTTTTGATATCTGATGGTATCTGGAAAAGAGAATTGAAAAGCAGTTATCATCAAGATATGAACAAATAGGACCCTTATACACTGATGTTGGGAATATAAATAGGTACAGTCATTATGGAAAGCGTCATGGAATCTCCTCCAAAAATTACAAAAATAACTACCATGTGATTTAATAATTATATTTATGGGCTTAGATGCAAAGTATGTAGAAGACATATCTACATAGCTGTGTTAATTGCACCATTATTCAGAGTGCTAATATATGGAATCAACCTAAATCTCCATCAACAGATGAATAGATAAAAAAAAAAGTACTATTACACATGGAATATTATTCAGCCTTAAAAGAAAATCTTGTTAGTGAAAAAATCCAGGCACACACGTGCAAACACCACTTGAACTCAATTTTATTTGGAATGTAAAATAGGTGAACTCATTGAAGTTAAGAGTAGAGTGGTAGTTACTGGGAACCAGGATGGGAAGGAGGTGGAATTTGGGAAATGTTGGTTGAAGGATACAAAATTTTGGTTAGATAGGAGAAATAAATTCCTATTGAATATATTATGTAACATGATGACAATAGTTAAGAACAATATATTGTTTCCTTGAAAAATGCTGAGTGTGGATTTTAAGTATTCTCATTACAACAACATTGATAACTATGTGAGCTAATATATATTTTAATTACCTCAATTTAGCCACTGAAAAATGCGTATTTCAAAACATGTACCTAATAGATATGTACAATTTTATTTGTCAATTTAAAATAAGTAATTTTTTAAAAACAAAAATTTGATAAGCTAAATGATTTTTAAAAAGGCACAGAGAAGGGACCACATACTGTATGATTCCCCAAGAATTATTTATTGTAGGAAAATATATAGAGACACATTGTAGATTATTGTTTGCCTGGGCTACAAGGAGTGCTGTGATACAGTACGCAATAAACTGAAAGTTGGATATAGAAAGGGTTGTAATAAAATGCTGCTTAAATAGTCTTTGTATGCTATATTAACAACGATGTGTAAATTCATTCAAATTGGTCATTTTGTATATCAAATTGCTTAAAGAAAATTATATATGACCTATAAAAGATATTCTGTTTCTAAGCATCAGTGTTTTTTTAAAGCTATGTTTATTTGAAAAGGAGAATTACAGAGAGAAAGCAAGAGACAGAGCAAGAGAGATCTTCCATCCCCTGCTTCTCCCCAAATGACCACAAAAACCAGGGCTGGGTCAGATCAAAGCCAAGAGCTGAGAACTCCATCCAGGTTTCCCACATGGGAGGCAGGGGCCCAAGTTCTTGGGCCATCTTATGTGGCTTTCGAAGGCACTTTAGCAGGCGAGCTGCATCAGAAGCTAAGAAGCCTGGACTTCAACCAGTGCTTATATGGGATGCTAGCTAGTATCACAGGCAGCAGCTTAACTTGCTGATCCCCAAGGTAGATCCCAGCATAATGATCTTGATGAAGTAGCAACAGAAAATAAAAATTGTTCCTTTGTAAGAACCATTTTTTTGGGGTGGGTTCCATTTTTTTTTTCATAGATCTTAGAATTTTTTCTTCTACTATATGCAGTATATTTTTGGCTTGCTTTTCATTTAAAAGTGAATACTCTTAATTGAAGTATTTGAATTAAATTTTAGATTTTCCTATGATTTTGCATGTTACAGTGTATTCGTGCACAGAAAAAGATTTCATGTTGATGTTCATGTTACCCAATTTTCTTTTATAGGTAACTTCAGATCTTCCAATAGTGTGGGGAAAGCAACAAATCACCATAGACCCAGATAATGTAGTTCCATACATTCTACACATATGCCCTTGGAAACGTGGTGTATTCAAAGGTATCAAATCTATTAAAATGTTATTGTTAAGTACCATACACTAAGGTGGAAACATTATATAAATAAATGGCCATAAGGGAAATTTAATTTTATGAAGAGTCTTCCAAACATTTATGGAAAACAAATATTATAAAAAACCTATGCATCATTTTCAAACTTTTTTGTAACAAAATAAACATGTGCTTTGATTTATTTTTCCACAGACTTTTTACAATCACCTTGTACATTTTGATTATTAGCTTTCTAAATAATCAAACTTTAGGGTTATATATTATATACCTAATATTGTATTATCCACTTATTTGTGGAATGAATTATTATAAGTAGAAATACTTAGTTAAGGGTATTTGAATTTAAAATTTGATAAATACTTTTATATATACCTATTTATGAACCTGATAGTATCTGTAAAATCTCTGTTTACAGATCTGGGCATTATAAAAACATCTACATATACTTCATGGATATATGAAAAATAAATTAAAGTTTTGTTATGTGTGAAGTTTTCTTCCTTTGTCTCTAATAAAGTATTCCTTTATAAAAATTACCCCAATGGTCCCTGAAGGGAATTGCTTACTTGGGAATGGAGATGAGAGGTATTCCTCCATGTAATTTGAAGGGAGGAATGTCAGAAATGTAGAGAAAATGACTAAAATTAAGGAGCTATGCTTCATCAAATAAATAAGTCATCCTATTTTGGGAAGAATTAAATGCCACAGTGGTAGTTAGATATTGCAGAATAAATCATTATAATGTAGGTAAGTGAACACAGAATTAGAACAATGGAAAGCATACACATAGTAAAAGTCTTTGACTCCTTGGAAGTACTAGCCTGAAATTCCTATGTATCTCAATAAAAAATTCTTTAAAAGAAAAGTCTATAACTAGCAGAAAGGACGTACTGTTATTACAAAGAGGAAAGTACAGAGAATAGACTGGATACCAGTATTAACAAGCAGAAGGGAAGTTTGAGAATGCCATCACAGTGAACTAATTATTAACAGTGTAACAGAATATACTGTTGGGAGAACCCACCTGCCAATCCTCACTCCCTACTTCTAGTGTACTAAAACTCAAATGTCAACACCACAATAGTTGACAGTACCTTCTGGAATATGCCCAGCACTTTCGAGAAGTTTTGCTTTACACAGCTCATTAATAAATCTCCATGTAACAAGTAGATTTGTGCTATAATCCCTTTACAGACCCTATTACATGCACTTCAGAGAAGTAATATGTTTTACTATTTTATCAGATAATCCAAATGTGAATTGTTTTATAGAAATTTAAATTTTGGGTATCATTTTAATTGTCAATGGTAATCTTAATAGTTGGTGGATTTTGCTTAGTTGTGGGTGTTTTTTTTTATTTTTAACTAGTCTTTCTTAAAAAAACAATTCCTCCAGAATATTCATGATTATTTATCCAGCAGTGGCAGAGTATGTGGGGAAGAATGATTACCTGGTGAGCAAGGAAGGCAGGAAAACTATAGGGAACACACTCAGATTTGGTCATGGCACCCGACCCTGGCAACCTAATCCAATCCAATTATTTCCCAAGCCTCCACTCTAATCCATGAACCCTTAGCATTAATCCATTAACTGTTAAGAAGACTTTGGGGGTTAAACATCCGTGTGTATTTGGGAAGCCAAGTATGGTTTAATCCATAAAAACATGCCTCTTCCTTGTAAAATCATTTGTTGATTTTGGCATTTTGTGAGACCATAAAATTTTGATACCTATTTTCCTTAACCATATATGGACTTTAACACATGCTGCATCAGGGTGACTCAGAACCTTGATTAGTGTCTCTTCTGTTTTGTTGGAGAAAAAATATAGGTTGTTGATTATTTTTAATATTTCTGTTAAATACAAAGATGATTGTGATATTTTAAAAGATTTATTTATTTATTTTAAAGTCAGAATAACGGAGGGAGAGAGAGAGAGAGAGAGAAAGAGAAAGATCTTCTATTCACTGGTTCACTCCCCAAATGGCAACAACAGCCAGGACTGGGCCAGGCCAAAGCTAGGAGCCAGGAGCTTCTTCCAGATCTCCCAAGTAAGGGGCAGGGGCTCAAGTACTTGGGCCATCTTCCATTGATTTTCCTGGGCCATTCGCAGGGAGATGAATTGGAAGTGGAGCAGCCAGGACTTGAATCAGTGCCCATATGTGCCCAGATGGCAGCTTAACCTGCTACGCCACAATGCTGGCCCCAGTGAAGGGAAATATTAATCCCCACATCTGGGATTTGAGGGGGCTTCAAAGATGACAATTGGTTTGATCTGGACCTTGAAAGATTAAACCGGGATTTGTCAGCTAATGTGGATGAAGAGGACATCCCAGCAGAGAAAACAACCTTATAAAAAAACACAGAGAAAACAGTTTACATAAATGAAAAAGAAAATGAATATGTTGGCATGTGTGGGGGCTAGGGAATGCAGAGTTACATACAGTTAAAAATGCAGGCAGACTTTTTAGGGCAGAGTTCTGTATTCTTATTGCAATGGGAGTCACTGAATATTTCTGAAGTGGCAAGAGGCATAAGTCAAGTAGTGATTTAAAAAGGAAAATCTGAAAGTAATATGTAAAACAGATGTAAAGAGACAGTTGGGGCAGTGATTCTGGGAAATCATTTAGGAATCTTTAGTAATATTCCAGGTAATCCTTTCTTAATATTTGTTTGAGGCTTACTCCCAAAAGCAGACCCTCAGACAAGAGTATAAATGCAAGTAATTAATCCAAAAAGTAATTTTAAGAAGCACTGAGAGAATGGTGAAATAAGATACTGAAGGGGAACCTCAAAAAAGTAAGCTTGTTGGGGCAGGTGTTATGGCACAGCAATTTAAGCTTGTATTTGGAATGCCCACATCTCATCTGGAAATGCTTGGCTGAGTCCTAGCTACTCTATGACTCTAATCCAGCTTCCCGCTAATGTGCCTGGGAGACAGCAGAAGGTGACCCTAGTACTTGGGTTCCTTCCACCCACGTGGGTGTTCCAGATGGAATCGCTGGCTCCTAGCTTTGGCCTGGCCCAGCTTTGGATGTTGAGGGCATTTGGAGAGTGAACCAGGGGTAGAAATATCTCTCTCTCTTTGTCTCTCCCTCTGTCACTTTGCCTTTCAAGCAAATAAATCTTTGAAAAAAATAACAATTATCAAATCACTGATGAGTACTATAGAACCTCACTGGAGATACTCAGAGAGATTGTTACAGTAAAGGGTAAGTGGTATTTTATCCACTAACTGCTGTCCATAATTGATTGAAGTTTGCCCTTAGGACAAATTTCTATGGCATTGGATTCCCACAAGCAAGAGCTGTAGGAAACAACTGGTGTGTGTGGGAATTCTCTGCTGAGAATTTAGTGGAACACTGGTAGCACATACTAACATTGGTGTCATATCATATTTATTCGGAGGGAGAACTTTTGAGAAAGAAATGAGTTTGATTTTTTTACAGCAAGTTGCTGTGAGCTACAATTGTGTTCTAAGTGTGCTAGTTTGGAAATTTATTTTTGAATGTTTATTTGGCTATGGAGCAAAAAAATGAAGATTGACTATTCTAAATGAGAGTTCAGAACAGACCAAACTATGTCCGTATTAGGGGGTTAGGAAGCAGGAAAGTTTCAAGAGAAATAAAAAGGCAAAATGATGCTATATCAGGTTGAGTTTCCAGGGACTCAGACTCTGAGATGGGCAAGTAGCGTGAAGGACATTTATTAGGGAATGTATTCTGATTAAGACCTGTGGAAAGAAAAGTAAGAGTATATTGGCCAGAGAGAGAAGCTAAGCTTTTGAGGCAAGCTCAATAAAGGCTTTAGCCAACCCACCAAAGTCTTGAAAGCTGGACTGGCCCTTTGGAGTTGTTTGTTTTGAGTTGGGAGAAGGAGCCTAGACCTTCCTGGTGCTGTGCTGATTAGTCATTGAGAGTAGCCTACATGTGCAAGAAATTTTGACCCCACAGGGTGAGGCTTTTTTTTTTCTTTTTAAAGCAAGGCAATGTCTAAAGATGGCTGACTTGATGCTCATCTACCAGCATCATTTTCAGTAGCCACAGGAGTCCTGGAAACATATGCAATCATAGTGTACACCACAGCTCCGGTTATTGAAAACAATATGAAACTATAAAGGAGAAAAAAGAGTCCAAAATACTTCTTACACTAAGCAACTCTAAGGAAGCTGATATCATAAACTGTGAAAAGGAAGCAATCAGGATAGACTTAATGGTTAAAGAGAGAAAATTTAGTTCATTCTTAACTTGAAAGATACTGTTTTTAACTAATTATTTTTTCATTTTATTTAAAAGAGAGACAGAGATCTTCTATCAGCTGGTTCACTCCCCAAACGCCAGCAAAAGTCAAGCCAGAGCCAGGCTGAAGCCAGGAGCCTGGAACTCCATCCAGGTCTTCCACAAGGAGGACAGGATCCCTAATACTTGCCATTACCTGCACTCTCACAGAGTGTGCATTAGCTAGAAGCTGGAGTGGACACAGGGCAGAAATCTAAATACAGGCACTCTGATGTGGGATGAGGGCATCCTCAGGCCAAATGCCTGAACCTCAAAATTATTTTTTTGTGTCCATGGATTTGGGAAAATAGAAAATATTGAAACAGTCGGCTTTTTTCAATGGAAAAAAGGAAACCTTAAAGAAAAAGAACAAACTAAGCAAAACCCAACATGTGTGAACTTGCAGAATTAATATGTTAATGATTGGATACATTAAAACGTGATGGCAGGGCAGGCACTGAGGCTTAGTGAGCTAAGCCTCTGCCTTCGGCACCAGCATCCAATATGGGCACTGATCCTAGTCCCAGCTGTGCCTCTTTTGAGCCAGCTCTCTGCTATGGCCTGGGAAAGCAGTAGATAATGGCCCAAGTCCTAGGGCCCCTGCACCCACATGGGAGACCCAGAAGAAGCTCCTGGCTCCTTGCTTTGGATTTGCCCAGCTCTGGCCATTGCAGCCATTTGAGGAGGGAACCAGGGGAGGAAAGACCTCTTTCTCTGTCACTGCCTCTCTCTGTAACTCTACCTCTCAAGTAAATAAATAAAATCTTTTTTAAAAAAAGTGATGGCTTTGGGCCTGCGTTGTGGCACAGCTGGTTAAGCTGCTGCTTGCAATGCCAGCATCCCACATGAATGCTGGTTCAAATCCCAGCTGCTCTACTTACAATCCAGCTGCCTGCTAAGGCGCCTGGGAAAGTAGTGGAGGATGGCCTGAGAGCTTAGGCCCCTGCACCCATGTAGGAGACCTAGATGGAGTTCTAGGCACCAGGTTTTCTGCTGGCCCAGTCCCAGATGTTAGGGAGTGAACTAACTGATAGAAAATTCTCTCTCTTTCTCTCTGCCTTTTAAATGAATAAATAATATTTTAAAAAAACATGACTTAAGTCTCTCTTTAACAATTATAAAATGATTTCTCTACGTAAATATTCAAATGCAAAAAGCTAATATTAAAGTCTACTATTACAAGATTAGAGTATAACAAACTGTAGAAGCACAGTAATGCTTGCTACTTATTTGCAGTAGTGAAATATGCAACTGTATTTGTTTATCTTAGGTATAAGCTCTTTATTTTTCCCACAAGACTAATATTTACATGAAAATTAGTATACTTTAGTGGTTACCATGAACTTAGTAACAATACTTCTTATATTTATTTTATTGTAATTATAATATGATTAAACATATAATTCAAAATTGGCTATAAATAAGAATGTTTACAACATAGAGTAATTCACTCCTGTCTTACTGCTAAGAAAATTAACTGATATGTATAAGAATTAAAGTTACAAAATTTGATATAACTTGCGTGACTGTTTTTAATAATTTGTTCTAGTTGCTCTTAATAATCTACAGAGGGCCTATATCTCTAGCATGACTGAAGATGTCACACTAATGAAATAAAAGTTGTTTAAAAATATTTAGGGATTTCCATTTCTATAATATATCAAAAAAGATTCTCAGGAAATCCTCTTCCAACCATTTTTCAGTTTTTTAAGATTTATTTACTTATTTGAAGGCAGAGTTACAAAGGGGGGGGGGAGAGGGAGGGAGAATCTTCCATCTGCTGGACTCGAATAGGCACCCATGTGGGATGCCAGCACTGCAAGCAGAAGCTTAACCTGCTGCACCACAGCACTGGCCCCAAATCCTCTCCCAACTGAGAACTTGAGGTTAAACACACAAAGAAACAAAGAATGGATGAATCTATTCTAGCGAGTCAGCACTGGAGATGGCATTTGTGCTGGATCTGTGTGGTGGTTTCTGTCATACTAATCAGTTCCTCTAAGTTGTGAGTATCATAGGCATAATACAATTTCAAAAAGCAGATTTTAATAGCAAACGAATAAGTGTCTAAACTTGGTAAGGATACCTCTAGAGCCCCTTCCTTTATCTATGAAACTAAATAATTTGGAGTTTGGTGGTTCAAAAATATAATGTGGAATCTGAACCCCAAATCATGCAAGTGTGATGATTTTGTTTCTGATTCCCATTTATGGCTCCTAAAGCTGTGATTTCATGTCACCACCAAGTAACAGAGAGAGAAGGAAAGACAGAAAAAGTGTTTTTAAGGCAGGCTTAAATAACACTACTTTTGCTCAGCATCACATTCTGAAAATACAGGTGACAAGCAGCACTTCCCACCACATATAACATTAGAAAGTAAACTTTGAAGTGAATTTGTCATTTTAAAGATGGCAATTGGTAAATATATGTCTGAAGAAAGTGTATCTTTTCAGAGAGTAGCGAAATGTCAACTAGAAAGAATAAATGCATCTTGCTGAAATTCAGGCTCAAGACAAGAACAACTTCATTAAACATTTTGTTTTGACATTAAACATAAGTTTGCTGAGAAGACATTTTAAAAAGTCCTTCCCAAAGCTGAGTGAAAGCTTGTTCGCGATGGCATGCTTGTGCCAGTGTCGTGATAGATTCTTTCCAAGTGTAATACATTTTTAGGAATGGATCTTGGCTAGAATTCATAGTTATGTTTTACTTTTCAGCAAGTAAAATAAGTACTTTTGGTTGCCATTTACAAAACCTCAGGTGATTGTTCACATTGTCAAGCTTCATCATTGTTACTCTCTGGAGCTACTGGGTTACTAAGGGTCATGGACAATAAGAATTTCATACCACTATAACATAAATACTCCTGATAGAAACGGGATTTGCTAATCTCATTGGGAACCACCTTAAACATTGGTTTGTATTTCGTTTTGTAATGTGGAGTAACAGTTTATATAGCAAGTTGGTGACTACATTAAACTGAGTCTGTAGTATTCTGGAACATCTAAAGACTTGTCATCTTAAGGACCTGAAGTATATGCTGTGTTTAAAAAAAATGATTGTTGTACGGTATTCAGAAGCAGCTTTAGGCTATTAGATCATGATCAACATACCAGATTCTTCCAGTCTGATTTTGGTTCATACATTTAAATGACTCTCAATCCAATAAATGATTCTTATAGCCTTTCTCTGTCACATTTCCAAAAACTTTGTAAGCAAAGGGGAGGGAGATATTCAATTATGTCTGTATCTCTGCTCCCATTTTCCATAAATAAAATGTCATTGATTATTCTTTATTTTCAAGAAAAAGAATATAAAATTATATTACTCAGCCTTTAATCCTGAGCCTTGATATTTGGATTTTACAAGAAAATATTAAATTAAAGAAAAGCAATCCTCAATTCAAAAAGAAATGAGTTGTATTCTAATAAATGGTTATCTTGTTGATTGGTAAAAGAAGCATTTTGATAACTCAACCACTTCAGTGTTTAGCAAAGAAAAAAAGTCATCTTTTTCTGAATAAAACTTTTGCTATTGAAAATATCATGGCTATAGTTTGTATTTTTATTAGTTTTGTTTCCTGACACTCTATTCAGACAAATTGCAAATCTCTATTCAGTCGTTGTATAGAGTTTCTATTACTCGCTACTATTATTTCTGATGTGTCTATAAATTTAACAAAATGATCTAATAAATTTTCTGTTGCTTTTACAAACTCAACCACCAACAAGTTTTTATTTTTTTCCTTTTGTGTCAGTTGAACTTATCCTAAAGAGTGGAATTTAGAAAACCAAGTAAACACATGTACAGAGACTATGAAAAATTACCATATTTTGGAAACTAATATTCCACTCATAATCATTATCTGCATTTAGTTTGAAGATTCATTGCTAAAAATCAGATTGCTTGCTGAGTCTAATGTAATTCTTTATAATAAGTGTGGAAGGATTAGACTGCTTATCTCTTCCACAGTAGCTGATCAATAACCAAAACTAAAGGAGAAATTTTGAAAGTTAATTGTTTAGAAATAAAATTAAAATGAACTTGCTGTGGGAAAAAGTGTTTCATTGTACAAACTGTGTGTAAATCAATGGTATGATCCCACTAAGCATTGTTTAAAAAGTCCTTTCAATTAAAATGCAAACTATTGAATGTCCTTTAACTGCCTCTATGATTCACTTGACCTATTTCTATTTTTAAGGTAAATATTTAACTTCTCATCCTGTTACATATAAACTTTTTATACTTATATAGGATTTTGTAAGTGTTTCACCAGTGATTGCCCAATTTCCATTTGTTAAGGAATAATAAAATGTGATAAATTTTAAGAGTGAGTTGGAGGAAGGAAAAATACATTGAATATATATAGACTGAAATGAGTTAGAGTGGAGAACGTGTACTTTTAATTCTTGATAGTGCTTCAGTCTTTCAGATATTGATCAGGCTTCCTTATTATTCAGTCCACATGTATTGTGTGACATGTGTAGGCCTATTCAAATATTGGCTTTATCTCACTGAATTGTTTTCTTAATTTCCCTCTCAAATTGTCCTTTACTCGTGTCTAGAAATGCAACATTTTTGCATGCTGATTTTGCTTCAAGAAAATTTTTCAAGTGTTTCACCACTTTTTTGTGGCATCATCAAGATTTCCAAAATATAACAAATATAAGGAAAGAATATCACTGTTGGCTTTTCTGTTTGGATGTCTTTATTACTATTTTTCTACATAATTGCTGTGGCTATGGAGTCCAGTACTTTGTTGAACAGAAGTAGAAGAAGCAGGCTGCTTCTTTTATGTTGTTCTGGATCATAGAGGAAAATTTTCAGTCTTTCATCATTGAGTATGATCTTAGCTGTGAGTTTTTCAGACATGGATATTGTATTTAACACACTCTTTTCTGTTTCTAGTTTATGAAGCTTTTTTTAAGGAACACATCAATAGAAATTATGACATTTCCCCCTCTATTATATCAGTGTAATCTATTACACTGTGTTTTCATTGTCCATTGTCTCAGATATTTCCTAATTTCCCTTGTGATTTCTTCTTTGGTATCTTAGTTCTATAAGAGTATGTTGTTTAATTTCTATATTTGTAAATTTTCCAGTTTTCCTTCTTTTTTGACTTGTAATTTCCTACCACTGTGATGAGAAAATATTATTCACATAATTTCTGTCTTTCAAAATTTTTTGAGACTTGTGTTGTGGCCTAACGTCATTTATCCTGAAGAGTGTTTGATTCTCATTTGAGAAGAATTTGTGTGCTACTATTGTTGGAGAGAATGTTCTATAAATTAATTAGGTCATTATTATGTAATGTTGTTCATGTCCTCTATTTACTCGTCTTCTTTCTAGTTGTTCTATCCATCATTGAAAGCTAAGTATTGAAACCTCCAATAGTTATTGTTGAATTGTCTATTTCTCCATCTAATTCTGTCAGTTTTCATCTGATATATCCTGGATCTCTGGTTTTTTGGTTTTGTTGTGTGTGTACATAATTTTGATATCTTCTTGATATGTTGACTTTCTAATCAATATATAATACTCTTCTTTATCTCATAAACTTTTCATATATATAACAAATTAATGGTACCTAACATAAAAGATTCTTAATGAATTGATAAAGAAAATGTAACACACACACACTGGAATATTATTCAGCCACAAAAAGAATGAAGTTCTATCTTTGCATCAAAATGGTTGGAAATGGAGGAAATCAAGTTGAGTGAGTGAAATAAGCTAGAGACAGAAAGACAAGTACTATGTTTCTCTCTTATATATGGGAGCTAAAATTAAAAAAAAAAACCTGTGTGTATCAGTTTTGCTGCAAATGGTTTCATCAAGTTTTGTTTTACATCTTTGTCAAACAAACTGATAAGAATTATGTACTATTTGCAGCATTGTAAACTGCAAATGTACTACTGGCAGCAGAGTATAAGATCTCAGACTTCCATGCTGTATGGGACGCTGAGAGGACTGCAGGGAAGACCACTCCCCTAAGGCATCTTTGGATAGAATTTCTGATATCTTACTTGTAATCTGATTAATTTCTTTTGCTAACCTGGAAGAGATTATTTAACATCATGTTTAAATGCAATATATTAGGATTCATGTAACTTAAAATATTTTAGCAATCATTATGAATAAAAGACATGTAAAATTATTCAAAATGTTTCATTTACCCAAATTAAATGTAAAATTTCAAAATATGATATAAAATTATTAATAGTATTATTAACATTCTATTTTATACTTAGTCTTCCATGTATTATGTATACTTCACACTTATAGCACATCTCAGTTAAGACTACCAACCTTTTTTTTTTTTATTTTTTTTTTATTTATTTAATGAATATAAGTTTCCAAAGTACGAATAATGGATTACAATGGCTTCCCCCCCATACCTTCCCTCCCACCCACAACCCTCCACTTTCCCACTCCCTCTCCCCTTCCATTCACATCAAGATTCATTTTCGATTATCTCAGTATACAGAAGATAAGCTTAGTATACATTAAGTAAGGATTTCAACAGTTTGCTCCCACACAGAAACATAAAGTGAAAAATAATAGATGATTTTTTTTAAATGATGATGAAATCAGATCAGACCTATTGTCATGTTTAATCCCAGTGAGAGTCAAGTTGGGAGTTGATAGTTTCTTTTTTTTTTTTTTTTTTACAGAAGATCAGTTTAGTATGCATTAAGTAAAGATTTCAACAGTTTGCACCCCCATAGAAACACAAAGTGAAATATATTGTTTGAGTACTCGTTATAGCATTAAATCTCAATGCACAGCACATTAAGGACAGAGATCCTACATGAGGAGTAAGTGCACAGTGACTCCTGTTGTTGACTTTACCAATTGACACTCCTGTCTATGGCATCAGTAATCTCCCTATGCTCCAGTCATGAGTTTCCAAGGCTATGGAAGCCCTCTGAGTTCTCCGATTCTTATCTTGTTTAGACAAGGTCATAGTCAAAGTGGAGGTTCTCTCCTCCCTTCAGAGAAAGGTACCTCCTTCTTTGAAGACCTGTTCTTTCCACTGAGATCTCACTCACAGAGATCTTTTGCCAGAGTGTCTTGGCTTTCCATGCCTGAAATACTCTCATGGGCTTTTCAGCCAGATCCGAATGCCTTTAGGGCTGATTCTGAGGCCAGAGTGCTATTTAGGACATCTGCCATTCTATGAGTCTGCTGAGTATCTCACTTCCCATGTTGGATCACTCTCCCCTTTATTTATTCTATCGGTTAGTGTTAGCAGGTACTAGACTTGCTTATGTGCTCCCTTTGACTCTTAGTCCTTTCATTATGATCAATTGTGAACTGAAATTGATCACTTGGACTAGTGAGATGGCATTGGTACATGCCACCTTGATGGGATTAAATTGGAGTACCCTGGTATGTTTCTAACTCTACCATTTGGGGCAAGTCAGCTTGAGCATGTCCCAAATTATACATCTCTTCCCTCTCTTATTCCTACTCTTATGTTTAACAGGGATCACATTTCAGTTAAATTTCAACACTTAAGAATAACTGTGTATTAATTACAGAATTAAACCAGTCATATTAAGTAGGACAGAAAAACTACTAAGAGGGATAATGTATTAAGTTGTTCATTAACAGTCAGGGCTATGCTGACCAAGTCACCGTTTCCCATAGTGTCCATTCCACTTCAACAGGTTTCCTTTTTGGTGTTCAGTCAGTTGTCACCAATCAGGGAGAACATATGGTATTTGTCCCTTTGGGACTGGCTTATTTCACTCAGCATGATGTGTTCCAGATTCCTCCATTTTGTTGCAAATGACTGGATTTCGTTGTTTCTTACTGCGGTATAGTATTCTAAAGAGTACATATCCCATAATTTCTTTATCCAGTCCACCATTGATGGGCATTTAGGTTGGTTCCAGGTCTTAGCTATTGTGAATTGAGCTGCAATAAACATTAGGCTGCAGACCGCTTTTTTGTTTGCCAATTTAAATTCCTTTGGGTAAATTCCAAGGAGTGGGATGGCTGGGTCGAACGGTAGGGTTATCTTCAGGTTTCTGAGGAATCTCCAGACTGACTTCCATAGTGGCTTGACCAGTTTGCATTCCCACCAACAGTGGGTTAGTGTCCCTTTTTCCCCACATCCTCGCCAGCATCTGTTGTTGGTAGATTTCTGAATGTGAGCCATTCTGACCGGGGTGAGGTGGAACCTCAATGTGGTTTTGATTTGCATTTCCCTGATTGTTAATGACCTTGAACATTTTTTCATGTGCCTGTTGGCCATTTGGATTTCCTCTTTTGAAAAATGTCTATTGAAGTCCTTGGCCCATCTCCTAATTGGGTTGTTGGTTTTGTTTTTGTGGAGTTTCTTGATCTCCTTGTAGATTCTGGTTATTAACCCTTTATCTGTTGCATAGTTTGCAAATATTTTTTCCCATTCTGTCGGTTGTCTCTTCACTCTCCTGACTGTTTCTTTTGCAGTACAGAAACTTCTCAATTTGATGCAATCCCAAATGTTAATTTTGGCTTTGACTGCCTGTGCCTCCCGGGTCTTTTCCAGAAACTCTTTGCCTGTGCCAATATCTTGAAGGGTTTCTCCAATGTTCTCTAGTAACTTGATGGTGTCAGGTCGTAGATTTAGGTCTTTAATCCATGTTGAGTGGATTTTTGTGTAAGGTGTAAGGTAGGGGTCTTGCTTCATGCTTCTGCACGTGGAAATCCAGTTTTCCCAGCACCATTTATTGAATAGACTGTCCTTGCTCCAGGAATTAGTTTTAGATCCTTGATCGAATATAAGTTGGCTGTAGATGTTTGGGTTGATTTCTGGTATTTCAATTCTGTTCCATTGGTCTATCCATCTGTTTCTGTACCAGTACCATGCTGTTTTGATTACAACTGCCCTGTAGTATGTCCTGAAATCTGGTATTGTGATGCCTCCGGCTTTGTTTTTGTTGTACAAGATTGCTTTAGCTATTCGAGGTCTCTTGTGCCTCCATATAAATTTCAGCACCAATTTTTCCAGATCTGAGAAGAAGGTCTTCGGTATCTTGATTGGTATTGCATTGAATTTATAAATTGCTTTTGGGAGAATGGACATTTTGATGATATTGATTCTTCCAATCCATGAGCATGGAAGATTTTTCCATTTCTTGGTATCCTCTTCTATTTCTTTCTTTAAGGTTTTGTAATTTTCATCGTAGAGATCTTTAACGTCCTTGGTTAAGTTTATTCCAAGGTATTTGATTGTTTTTGTAGCTATTGTGAATGGGATTGATCTTAGAAGTTCTTCCTCAGCCATGGCATTGTCTGTGTATACAAAGGCTGTTGATTTTTGTGCATTGATTTTATACCCTGCTACTTTGCCAAAATCTTCTATGAGTTCCAATAGTCTCTTAGTAGAGTTCTTTGGGTCCCCTAAATAAAGAATCATGTCATCTGCAAAGAGGGATAGTTTGAGTTCTTCCTTTCCAATTTGTATCCCTTTAATTTCTTTTTCTTGCCTAATAGCTCTGGCTAGAACCTCCAGAACTATATTGAATAGCAGTGGTGAGAGTGGACATCCCTGTCTGGTCCCAGATCTCAGTGGAAATGCTTCCAACTTTTCCCCATTCAATAGGATGTTGGCTGTGGGTTTTTCATAGATTGCTTTGATTGTATTGAGGAATGTTCCTTCCAAACCCAGTTTGCTTAGAGTTTTCATCATGAACGGGTGTTGTATTTTATCAAATGCTTTCTCGGCATCTATTGAGATAATCATATGGTTTTTCTTCTGCAGTCTGTTAATGTGGTGTATCACATTGATTGTCTTGCGCACATTAAACCATCCCTGCATACCAGGGATAAATCCCACTTGGTCTGGGTGGATGATCTTTCTGATGTGTTGTTGCATTCTATTGGCGAGAATTTTATTGAGGATTTTTGCATCTATGTTCCTCAGGGATATTGGTCTGTAATTCTCTTTCAGTGCTGCATCTTTTTCCGGCTTAGGAATTAAGGTGATGCTGGCTTCATAGAAAGAATTTGGGAGGATTCCCTCTTCTTCGATTGTTCTGAATAGTTTGAGAAGAATTGGAGTTAGTTCTTCTTTAAATGTCTGGTAGAATTCAGCAGTGAATCCATCTGGTCCTGGGCTTTTCTTTGTTGGGAGGGCCTTTATTACTGTTTCAATTTCTGTCTCAGTTATGGGTCTGTTTAGGTTTTCGATGTCTTCCTGGTTCAATTTAGGTAGGTTGCATGTGTCCAGGAATCTATCCATTTCTGATAGGTTTCCCTGTTTGCTGGCATACAAGTCCTTGTAGTAATTTCTGATGATTCTTTTTATTTCTGTGGTGTCTGTTGTTACATTTCCTTTTTCATCTCTGATTTTATTGATTTGGGTCTTTTCTCTTCTTTTTTTAGTTAGTTGGGCCAATGGGGTGTCAATTTTGTTTATTTTTTCAAAAAACCAGCTCCTCGTTTGGCTGATTTTTTGGAATGTTTTTCTTGATTCAATCCTGTTGATTTCTTCTCTGATTTTAATTATTTCTCTTCTCCTACTAGATTTGGGTCTGGTTTGCTGTAGGTTTTCTAGATCCTTGAGGTGAATAGAAAGCTCGTCTATTTGGTGCCTTTCCAATTTCTTGATGTAGGCACCTATTGATATAAACTTTCCTCTTAACACTGCTTTTGCTGCGTCCCATAAGTTTTGGTATGTTGTGCTGTTATCCTCATTTACTTCCAGAAAGTTTTTGATTTCTCTTTTGATTTCTTCTATGACCCATTGTTCATTCAGGAGCATGTTGTTCAATCTCCATGTGTTTGCATATGCTCTAGGGATTCCTGAGTTGTTCATTTCCAACTTCATTCCTTTATGGTCTGAGAAGCTGCATGGTATGATTCTAATTCTTTTGAATTTGCTGAGACTTGCTTTATGGCCTAGTATGTGGTCAATCCTAGAGAAGGTTCCATGTACTGCTGAGAAGAATGTAAAATCTTTAGCTGTAGGATTGAAAGTTCTGTATATATCTGTTAGATCCATTTGGGCTATAGTGTCATTTAAATCTACTGTATCCTTGTTGATCTTCTGTCCGGCTGATCTGTCTATTTCTGAGAGTGGAGTATTGAAGTCCCCCAGTACTATTGTATTGGGGTCTAAGTCTCCCTTTAAGTCCGTTAACAAATCTTTTAGATAAACCGGTGCCCTGTAGTTAGGTGCATATACATTGATAATTGTTATATCTTCCTGTTGAATTGATCCCTTAATCATTATGTAGTGTCCCTCTTTGTCTCTCTTAACGGTTTTTGTAGTAAAGTTTATGGTGTCTGATATTAAGATGGCTACGCCTGCTCTTTTTTCATTTCTGTTGGCATGGTATATCTTTTTCCAGCCTTTCACTTTCAGTCTGTATGGATCTTTGTTGGAAAGATGTGTTTCTTGTAAGCAGCAAATAGATGGGTTTTGTTCCTTAACCCAATCAGCCAAACGGTGTCTTTTAACTGGACAGTTCAGGCCATTCACGTTCAGTGTGACTAATGATAAGTGGTAACTTTGCCCTGCCATTTGCCAAAGATAAGTTCTAATATATGCTTTGAATTCCCTGTGATCTTTTGCTGTGAGGTTTCCTTCCTTTACCTTCTTTCATATTGATGACCGTGTTTCTTTGTTTCTGTGTGTAACACATCTTTAAGCATCTTTTGCAGGGCTGGACGAGTGGCAACAAATTCTTTCAATTTCTGTTTGTTATGAAAAGTCTTTATTTCACCTTCATTCACAAATGATAGCTTGGCAGGATATAATATTCTGGGCTGGCAGTTGTTCTCTCTTAGTACCTGGGCTATATCTCGCCATTCCCTCCTAGCTTGTAGAGTTTCTGATGAGAAGTCAGCTGTGAGTCTGATTGGAGATCCTCTGAGAGTAATCTGACGTTTCTCTCTTGCACATTTTAGGATCTTTTCTTTATGTTTCACTGTGGAGAGTTTGATTACAACGTGTCGTGGTGAGGATCTCTTTTGGTCGTGTTTATTAGGGGTTCTGTGAGCTTCCTGTACTAGGATTTCTCTGTCCTTCTCCAAACCTGGGAAAGTTTCTGCTAATATCTCACTAAAAAGGCCTTCTAATCCTTTCTCCCTCTCCATGCCTTCAGGAACTCCTAGAACCCGAATGTTGGGTTTTTTAATAGTATCTGAAGATTCCCGACAATATGTTTTAGATTTCTTATTTCCTCGTCTTTTCTTTGGTCTGACTGTATCCTTTCCTGTTCTCTGTATTCTAAGTCTGATATTCTCTCTTCTGCTTCTCCCATTCTGTTTGTAAGGCTCTCTATTGTGTTTTTCATTTGATCTATTGAATTCTTCACTTCAGTCACTATCCCAGTTTCCTGTTGTACTAGTTGTTTCGTTTCATTTTGATTCCTCCTTAATATTTCATTTTCACGAGAGAGATTTTCTATCTTGTCCATTAAGGATTTCTGTAGTTCAAGAATTTGTTTTTGAGAACTTCTTAATGTTCTTATCAATTTTTTGAGATCTGCTTCTTGCATTTCTTCTATGTCATCATCCTCATAATCTTGAATTGGGGTGTCTTTTTCATTTGAGGGCTTCATGGTGACTTCCTTGTTTTTATTACCTTGGTTTTTGCGTTTGTTATTTGTCATATTGGAGATATTTGGTTTCTTCACTGTGGTGCTTTTTCTTGTTATACTATGACTCTAGATTAAGTGGACTATCTGTTTTTGATGGAGCCTTAGGGCTTGAGATGGGTGTGGCCTGAGAGCTCTGTTTGGTGTGCCAAAGGTGACACTCCCAGGTTGGGCATGGTAAACCTTTCTCTCTCTCTCTCTCTCTCTTTTTTTTTTTTTTTTTTTTGATTCAAAAGGGAAGTTATTCTGCACAGCTGAACGAAGTTGGAGGTAGTTAGCAGGCAAATGATATACCCACAGGAGCCAGAGATCGGGTGCTCTTTCCCAAGGACCACACAGGGAATCTGTTCGGCCCTCGGAGTGGGCTCAAATTCTCCTTCAGTCTCCCACTGGGTTGCCAAAGTTACGGAATTGTAGCGTCTCTGGAGAGTGCTCACGTGAATTCCGTGAGTTCTCTCCCCCACCGTCTCTTTTTTCACAGTCTCAGTTCTGTAGCACCACAAATTTACTAGGTCCTAATCTCCTGTTAATTCGCCCCGCCCAGAGTCAGGTTTTTCTGCTAGGCTCAGGGCTGGTGCAGACCTGAGGTCGCTCTGCTTATGACGTATGTTCAAGATGGCGCCTGCTCTTTGTCTTGCTCGCCCTTGAGAGGTGAGCGGAGAGAGAGAAACCCGTGTCCGTACCAGTCACCTTTTTTTTTTTTTTCCCTTCTCTCTCTCTTCCAGTTAGCTTGGTGAAGTCCCCCCCCCGGGGGTCGTTCCCTCTAGTCTCCTCTCTCCGCTTGCCTGCCGGTGTCTCGGGTTATTGAGGTTCGGCTCACCTCGCGTTCCAGCGCTGGTGTGTTGAGTCTGCCGCTGGTGTCCCTAACTGTGGGCTCCCACGCTCTCCACGCAGGTCTGCTCCCCTTCCAGCGCCGATGTGTGGACTCGGAGCCCTGGACGTCCCAAGTCTCCCCGCTGTTGCACTCCCCTTTGAGCACTTGTGGGCAGACCCTGCAGCTTGCGCAGCTCAGTCCCGCGGCTCGGCTTCCGCGGCTCGGCTTCCGCGGCTCCGTCCCGTTGCTCGGTCCTTCGGCTAGGCTTTCTCGCGCGGTGGACGACCTTGTTCTCCCAGTAGGTCCTCCGATTTACGCCCACTGGATCCAGAAGAGTTTCGTCTGCAATATTTTCCTGGTTCTTTTTTCTGAGGCTACCGTAACTCCCCTTTTATTAAACTAAATTTTCCCGGACTATCGGTGCGCGCCCTCACTATTCCGCCATCTTGGCTCCCTCCTCAAGACTACCAACCTTTTAATTGCTCAATATTCACCAGTGACTAAGAGCTACCATATCAGACACAACATTTAAGTTACCTATTTGGGAGAAGCTTTGGATTTTCTGTAAACACATGAAATACCTGTAATTCTCATTCACGTACACAAGTTAAGATATTATTTCTCCACATTTTAGGTATTGCTTTCAGTTAAAATCAGTAGTATCTTACTATTTGGTTCCATCCCCTAGACAGGAATAATAAGAAAATAAATTAAGATACCACTTGTTGAGTACTTACTCTGTGTTTTTCTTTCTTTACATGTCTGTTTTATTTGAAATTAGTTTTGCAAACATACATGATTATAATTTATATGAAAATAGCTTTACTTGAAGACCTTTATCCAAGGAGACCATACTCCAAAAGAATATGATTCCTTCAAAAACATTGTTTTGAGGAGAAAAGTTGTCTATCAAGTAAAAACTAAGAAAATCTTGATGTTTAATTTTAGTTCTACTTATTCATAATAAAATCTGGGACCCAGTGTTGTGAAGTAACAGCTTAAGGTGCTGCCTGAGATGGGGGCATCCCATGTGAGCAACAGTTAGGGTTAGGATTTCCTGGATGGAGTCCCAGGTTTCTAGAATTGGCCTGGCCTGACCCTGGACATTGCAGCCATTTGGGGATGAAGCAGTGGATGGAAGATCTGTGGGTGTGTGTGTGTGTGTTTCCCTCTCTAACTCTGCCTTTCAAATTAATAAAATAAAACTTCAAAAAATATGAATTTTACCTCAATTCAATTGCACAATATTGATAAGCATTGATATAAGCTGTTTATGGAGCATGACAGGGAACTTATGGTCCTGAGTGCAAAGCTTTATGTGAAGCCAACATTGAGATATCAGGGACAATTTCTGAATTATTCCTGCAAGTATATACACATGTTAAAAATGCATGCCAAGGCCACCACTGTGGCATAGTGGGTAAAGCTGCCACCTGCAGTACCAGCATCCCATATGGGTGCCCATTCGAGTCCTACTGCTCCACTTCCGATCCAGCTCTCTGCTATGGCCTGGGAAAGCAATAGAAGATGACCCAAGTGCTTGGGCCCCTGCACGAGCATGGGAGACCTGGAAGAAGCTCCTGATTCCTGCCTTCAGATTGGCACAGCTCTGGCCATTGTGGCCTCTGGGGAGTGAACTATCAGATGGAAGACCTCTCCCTCTGCCTCTGCCTCTTTGTAACTCTGTCTTTCAAATAAATAAATAAATCTTAAAAAATGCATGCCAATCTTGTATAAGACAATTCCAGAGAATGACAATTTTTGACAGTAACAAGTTTTGTAATAAAATGTTTAATATTTTACATGGTAAATGTTTATAGGAAAGTTAAATCTTGAAATATTAGTATATTATATAAAACAAAATAATGTTCTAAAATAAGGTAATAGAGCACTAAATATTACTTAGGAATGAAATTTGTAAAGTCAACTATGACCAAGAGGTGTTCTGAAAGTTCTTCAGTTCTATTACTTGCTACTTCTGAATTGTTACACAAAAACTGTTGAAATTGACTGTTTTAATAGAGATTTTGAAAATATTTACTATAGCATTATATTAAATTGTTCTTTAACCCCGCTGAGGTTAATTGTGTTTCTGATACCTATATTTTATTTGGCTTCATAAGTTTCAAGCCACGGTAACTTCAATACCTGAAACTGATATTTCATTGTAGAAAGCTAATTCCTTGTTAATCTGACAGTTTGCACCTATATATTGCAGGTAAAATTTCATTTTCTGTTAAAACCAAAGAAGATGATGATGATTCATCTCAAGAGTTATATGCAGATATTAAAGATTCCTTTGAGAATTCACTGGCAGATCTGCCCCCTATCTTTATTGAGGAAAACTCAGGTAAAATTGTTATGATAGAAAATTTCATGATTAGTCTGCATCAACCTTCAACATCATTCACTTTTCAATGAACTATATACTTTAAATACATAATACATATGAAAATTATTGTTTGTGTCAGTGAAAATGTTACTGCATTATTTCAGGATTAGCTTTCTGTAGCTCAATTTCTAGATTTCTGCTATTTTAAATTTTTTTAAAAAAAATTATTTCGGTCTTTGAAAGAATTAGAGAGAGAGGAGAAGAGACAGAGATGTTCTATCTGCTGGTTCACTCTCCAAATGGCCGAAACAGCAGGCTCTGGGCCAGGACAAGGCCAAGACCCTGGAGCTTCTTCTGGGTCTCCTGTCGCTCCCCCTCTTCATGGAGGAACGACACTGAACCCTGCCTAGGCTTCCTATCCGAGTCACGGCACCATTATGTCGCTCCCCGTCTTCGTGGAGGAACGACACAGGACCCTGCGCTGTTCTTTCGTCTGCTCGGCCCTCCCCGGGTTTGCTGCTGGTTCTTCCCGGGTTGGCTACCAACCCTTCCCGGGTTGGCTGCTGGTCCTTCCCGGGTTGGCTACCATCCCTTCCACCTCCGTGGAAGGGCGGTTCCCCCTGCCACATTCCCCACTTCCGCGGGGGAGCGGCACACCGCCGGCCGGCTCTCTCGGGGGCTGCACAGGTGTTCCCCTTAGATGTTCCTGGTGCATGCTGTCTCTCTCCTCCTTTATAGTCCTCCTCCGCCAATCCCAACTCGGCTGCCCACACGCCGAGTACGCTGCTCTCCTCCAATCAGGAGCAGGTCCTGCAGCTTGTCAAGTTGGTGAGAGGCAGCTGGGTAGAAGCTGTTGCCTCCTCTCCCAGCGCCATATTGTGGGAGAGCAGATGCATAGAATAAGTCTTAATTCCAGTAACTCAGTCCAGTCCGGGTTGCTCCCAACAGTCTCCCACATGGGTGCAGGGGCCAAGCACTTGGGCTGTCTTCAGCTGCTTTCCCACATGCATTATCAGGGAGCTGTGTTGGAAGTGGAGCAGCCAGGACAAGAACTGGCACCCATATCTGATGCCAGTGTCACAGGTAGCAGCTTTACCTACTACATAACAAAGGCAGCCCCTTTATTTTTCTTTTAATTTTTTGATGATATACTTTCAATTTACTTTATAATCACAAGCCTAACCCTACACTAAATAAATTCAATAAGTAATAAGTAGAAAAACCACTGTTTCTCAAGAGTATAGATAAGGGTTATAAACAATCAAATCTCAAAAATTCTATTTTGCTCATATATATTACATTTTTTGTAGTACTCTATATATTAGTTACCACAACTTAGAGAAACTATATATCTTTCTTTTTGTGACTGGCTTATTTCACTAAGCACAAATGTCTCCAATTGCATCCATTTTGTTGCAAAAGACAGGATTTCATTCATGTATTTTCATTCATCTCATTTCATGTGATCTTTATTGAATGAGTATTAGGGTTCTTCAGAGAAATAGAAACTATGAGATCTATCTGCTAATGAGAGAGAGAGAAAGTTTTTAATGGATTGTCTAACATCCTTGTGGTAGTGAAGCTGGAAAGTCCAAAATCTTAATGGTGAGTCAGTAGGCTAAAATTTCAGATAAGAGTTGACACTGCAGTCTTGGATTTCAATTCCTCAGGACAGGCCAGAAACTCAGACACGTTTCTGTGTTGCAGTACTGAGAAATAACAGCTGGTTCTTTGGGAGCCTTAGTCTTTACAATTAGAGCCTTCAAATCATTGGAAGAGGACCACTCACATTCTAGAAGATAATATGTTTTACTTAAAGTCTACTGATTTCAGTGTTAATTACATTTAAAAAATAGATTTGCAGCAATATATTGGCTGGTGTTTGACCATACTACCAGGCACTATATCCAGTCAAATTAGCCCATGCAATGAAGTATCACAGAATGCATGGATTAGAAAGTGGAAATTAGACAATATCCACAATGATTTAGATAAGGAAGAGCAGTTAGAGCCAACTAAGTCACTGTAACAGCAAATTGGATTTAAAATGAAGATAACCAAGTATTTTATGATGGTAACTGGGATAAAAAATACCACTGAAGATAAAAAACATCTCAGAGACTAGCATGAGATGGCTGTCCTGAGAGGTTTGTTTGTATCTTGGTGAACAGAAGAATAATCACAGAAATTTAGAAGAATAAGAGGGCCTGGCACTGGGACATAGCAGGTAAAACCACCACCTGCAACACTGGTTGCTGGTTTTTGTACCAGCTGCTCCACTTCTGATCTGGCTCCCTGCTAATGCACCTGGGAAAGCAATGGCAGATGACCCAAGTGCTTGGAACCCTTCCACCTACATGGGAGACCCAGATGGAGTTCCAGGCTCTTGGCTTTAATCTGGCCCACTGCAAATATTGTGGCTATCTGGGGAGTGAACCAGCAGGTTTAAAATCTCTCTCTCTCTGTCTCTCCCTGCCTCTGTAACTCTGATTTTCAAAGTAAATAAATATATCTTTAAAAATAATAGAATAAGACAGTCTGGGTGATTATGATGCTTAGCACAATTTTGTATTTCCTAATGTTGATGTGATAACAAGACCTTTCCATGGCACCATGCAGTTGTCAAATTAAATCTTTGGATGTGAAACTAGGTGACAAGAATAATAAAATCGATTTAAAAGTTTAGGGTCTCTTTGTTAAAACCATACTGAATTCATACTGATGAAGTTAAAGAATAGACGAATGTTGTAAACAGATTATGTAAAGATTTAAGCCCTTACCATTGTCTAAGGCAGAAGAGCCATGAAGGGAGGCAGTAAAAGTGTTAAAAAGAATAATTTGGAAGAAAATCGAGATATTATGATGTTATGTTAATGAAGTAAAACACAATCATGTCTAATAAAAACAAACTAGGCTGCATGTTGACAGATGGCAGGGATATTAAGAATTGGAAAGATACATCTAATAATATTACAGGTATCCCTAATCATTCACCTAGGCCTTCTCATCCTCATACTCTCACACAAGGTCAACTTTTCTATCTCCTATAATAACATGGGTCCTTTTTCACAAACTTTTCAATACTGTAATTCTCTTCAATTAGAGAAATTATCCTGTTTTCCTTGCAGCAAAGAAATGAAAGCAACAGCTAAATAAGAATTTTAAAGCTTCCAAGTATGGAACAGTGAAAAATAATAACAGTTTTAATGAGAACAAGAACAAAACAGGAAATTTCATGCATTATAATGGAGATTTGAATTGATAACAAAGTTTTTGAATAGAACATTTACAATATGTTTAAAAACTTTTTAAGAATTCCTTATCTATTTTGATAAAATGACCCAGTTTAAGAAACTTGTTAAAAATAAAATAATCAAAGATCTGAGCAAAGTATTCTATATAAGAATGATCTTGATGTGATCCATTATGTTGAATAATTGAAACAAAAATTTAATAGTGAATATTTTCTGAATATTATGTATATATTTACATATATGAATATATCAATGTTATAGTATGTACATCCAGCATATTCATATATGTATGTACATATTTATGCATCTATATCTTTAATGATATATTAAGCCTATAAATTTATATAAAAATTAAGTACTATTCATTTGGTTATGTGGTTATGAATGATTTTTATGTTCTTCATGGCTTTCAGGAATTTCTCAAATTGCTATAGTAAATGTTATTGATTTTACAATGAGAAAATCGTTTTAATATACTTATGGTTTAGAGTTAAGTAATGTTCAATAATTATTATTTTTGTACTCTCATTAATAAACCATCCTCTAATATCATTGTAACCAATTATTTTATATTTAATGTACATTTTTAGAATTATAAGAATTAAGTCAGCCATATCAGAATGTTGCCACATGTGATAGTCACATCAATTAAAAATAGTAGGTATTAGAACAGCCCTTGTCGTGAATGTTCTATTTTTCTTTTCTTTTTTTTTCTTTCTGAATACCATTGGTTGAACTCTTACCTAACATAGAATTAATCAAATGTGTATACAATTGAAAAATAGATCTTGGGAAAAAAATAAGATTAGGAATGAGAAAGGGAAGAGGAAGTTTGTAACTGTAAAGCTCTATAGTTCTGCATGCATGCCTACAGACTTACTTCTTTTTTAAAAAAACTTTTATATAGTAGATAAAAATTTCCAAAGTACAGTTTAAAGATTACAGTGGCTTTCTCCCCCATAACTTCCCACCACCCCATAATCCTCCCATCTCCCACTCCCTCTCCCATTCTATTCACATCAAGATTCATTTTCGATAATCTTTATATACAGAAGATCAATTTAGTATATATAAAGTAAAGATTTCATCAGTTTGCACCCACACAGAACACAAATTGCCAAATACTGTTTGAGCACGAGTGATATCATTAATTCACATTGAACTACACATTAAGGACAGAGATCCTACATGGGGAGTAAATGCACAGTGACTCCTGTTGTTGACTTAACAAATTGACACTCTTGTTTAAGGCGTCAGCAATCTCCCCAGGCTCTAGTCATGAGTTGCCAAGGCCATGGAAGCCCCCTGAACTCGCCGACTTTGATCTTATTTCAACAAGGCCATAGTCAAAGTTTGTTTGTTCTACTTAATACGATTGGTTGAGCTATGTAATTAACACACAATTATTCTTAGGTGTTTAAAGTTAACTGAAAAGTGATCTCTGTTAAATATAAGAGTAGGAATAAGAGAGGGAGGGGATGTACAATTTGGGACATGCTTAAGCTGACTTGCCCCAAGTGGTGGAGTTAGAAATGTGCCAGGGGATTCCAATACAATCCCATCAAGGTTGCATGTACCAATGCCACCTCACTAGTCCAAATGATCAATTTCAGTTCATAATTGATCATAATGATAGGTCTAAGAGTCAAAGGGATCACATAAATAAGACTAGTGTCTGCTAATACTGATAGAATTAAAAAGGGAGAGAACAATCCAACATGGGAAGTGGGATACACAGCAGACTCATAGAATTGCAGTTGTCCTAAACAGACTTACTTCTAAGTGTACAGTTTAGAAACTTCCCATGGGACCCCAAATCCCATTAAACTGAGTGGGTAAATGCCATCTCAAGTGTTAAAGTGACCAAAGTAAGTGTTAAAGTGATCATATGGGGCCGGCGCCGCGGCTCACTAGGCTAATCCTCCGCCTTGTGGCGCCAGCACACCGGGTTCTAGTCCCGGTCGGGGTGCCGAATTCTGTCCTGGTTGCCCCTCTTCCAGGCCAGCTCCCTGCTGTGGCCAGGGAGTGCAGTGGAGGATGGCCCAAGTCCTTGGGCCCTGCACCCCATGGGAGACCAGGATAAGTACCTGGCTCCTGCCATCGGATCAGTGCAGCGCGCCAGCCGCAGTGGCCATTGGAGGGTGAACTAACAGCAAAGGAAGACCTTTCTCTCTGTCTCTCTCTCTCACTGTCCACTCTCCCTGTCAAAAAATAAAACAATAAAAATGAGCAGACTCATAGAATGACATTCGCTTTAAATAGCACTCTGACTTTAGAATCAGCCCATAAGTTATTCTGGTCTGGCTGAAAAGCCCATGAGAGCATTTCGGGCATGGAAATCAATCAATGTGATACACCACATTAACAAACTGCAGAAGAAAAACCATATGATTATCTCAATAGATGCAGAGAAAGCATTTGATAAAATACAACACCCTTTCATGATGAACACTCTAAGAAAAATGGGTATAAAAGGAACATTCCTGAATATAGCCCTACCATACAACCCAGCCATCCCACTCCTTGGAATTTACCCAAAGGAAATTAAATAGGCAAATAAAAGAGCTGTCTGCACCTTAGTGTTTATTGCAGCTCAATTCACAATAGCTAAGACCTGGAATCGACCTAAATGCCCATCAACAGTAGACTGGATAAAGAAATTATGGGACATGTACTCTATAGAATACTATACAGCAGTCAAAAACAATGAAATCCGGTCATTTGCAACAAGATGGAGGAATCTGGAACATATCATGCTGAGTGAAATAAGCCAGTCCCAAAGGGACAAATATATGTTTTCCCTGATCGGTGACAACTAACTGAGCACCTAAAAGGAAACCTGTTGAAGTGAAATGGACACTATGAGATATAGTGACTTGATCAGCCCTTTTCCTGATTGTTGATGAACAACTTAATACTTTATCCCTTTTAGTATTTTTTGTCCTACTTAATACTTTTGGTTGAACTCTGTAATTAACACACAATTATTCTTAGGTGTTTAAATTTAACTGAAAAGTGATCTCTGTTAAAATCTCTGTTAAATATAAGAGTGGGAATAAGAGAGGGAGGAGAGGTACAATTTGGGACATGCTCAATCTGACTTGCCCCAATTCAATCTCATCAAGGTTGCATGTACCAATGCCGTTTCACTAGTCCAAGTGATCAATTTCAGTTCATAATTGATCATAATGATAAGTCTAAGAGTCAAAGGGTTCACACAAACAAGACTAGTGTCTTCTAATACTGATGGAATAAAAAAGGGAGAGAACGATTCAACATGGGAAGTGGGATACACAGCAGACTCATAGAAGGGCAGATGTCCTAAACAGCACTCTGGCCTCAGAATCAGCCCTTAAGGTATTTGGATCTGGCTAAAAAGCCCATGGGAGTATTTCAGGCATGGAAAGCCAAGATACCTTGGCAAATAAAATGACCTAAATGAAAGTTCTCTGTGAGTGAGATCCCAGTGAAAAGAATGGGCCATCAAAGAAGGAGGTACCTTTCTCTGAAGAGAGGAAAGAACTTCCACTTTGACTATGGCCTTGTCTAAATAAGATGGGAGTTGGCGAATTCAAGAGGCTTCCTTAGCCTTGGCAGCTCATGACAAGAGCCTCGGGTGATTACTGACGTCATAAATAAGAGTGTCAATTGTTACATCAACAACGGGAGTCACTGTTCATCTGCTCCCCATGAAGGAACTCTGCCCTTAATGTGTTGTACTATGCAAATTAACGGTAAAACTACTAATAAAAGAGAACTCTATACTTTGTGTGTCTTTGTGGGTGCAGTCTGTTGAAATCTTTACTTAGTATATACTAAGTTGATCTTCTGTATATAAAGATATTTGAAAATTGATCATGATGAAAATGGGATGGGAGAGGGAGTGGGAGATGGGATGGTTGCGGGTGGGAGAGAAGTTATGGTGGGGAAAGCCGCTATAATTCAAAAGTTGTACTTTGGAAGTTTATATTTATTAAATAAAAGTTGAAAAAAAAAAGAAAGCCAAGACACTGTGGCAAAAAATAAATAAATAAAAATGTCCTACATGGAGGATCTCCATGAATTAGATCCAAGTGGAAATAAGGGGCATTCAGTGGGGCCAGTGCTGTGGAATAACAGGTAAAGCTTCGGCCTGCAGTACTGGTATCCCATATGGTCGCTGGTTCATGTCCCAGCTGCTCCACTTCCAATCCAGCTCTATGCTATGGCCTGGGACAGCAGTAGAAGATGGCACAAGTGCTTGGGCCCCTGCACCCACGTGGGAGACCCAGAAGAAGCTCCTGGCTCCTGGCTTTGGATTGGCGTAGCCCGGCCATTGCCTCTCCTTCTCTGTGCAACTCTGACTTTCAAATAAATAAGTAAATTTTAAAAAAAAAAGAAGGGGCATTCAAGGAAGGACATACTTTTCTCTTAAGTGAGGAGAGAGCTTCCACTTTGCCTTTGGCCTTGCCTAATACTGACAGAGTTTGTTCTCAAAAGGCTTCTATAGCCTGAGCAACTCACTACAAGTGCCTTGGGTGATCACTGACATCATACATAAGAGTGTTAATTGTTAAATTAACAGCAGAGGTCACTGTGCACTTACACCCCATGTAGGACCTCTGTCCTAAATGAGTCATACTATCAGATTTAACTGTAAAACTTATTCTCAGTTTTTTATATTTAGTGTGTGTGTCTGCAAGTAGTTGAAATCTTTACTTAATATAGAGTTGGTCTTTTGTGTATAACATTAATTAAAAATGAATCAATGGAGAATGGGACTGGGAATGGGAGAGGGAGGAGGAAGAGGGGAGGGCAGGTATGGTAGGAAGAATCACTGTATTCTTAAGATGTATTCATGAAATTTATACTCCTTAAATAAAAGGTTTCTAAAAAGAAAAAAACAATAGGTATCATTGTCCCCATGGTGATTTATTTCACGTGTCAAATTTGCTGGGCCATGATGACCAGATATTTGGTCAAATTTAATTTGAATGTTTCTGTGAAAGTGTATTTTGGATGAGATTAACACTGAATTCAGTGGATTATAAGTACAGCTAGGTACTCATAACTGTTTTTGATAGCCAAATTATTACAATAGTATGGAATCTCATGCAGCATAATACAGAACAATCCAGTGCAGAAAAATATAATGTCATGCACTATAACAAATTACAGTGTCATTCAATGCTGAATACTACAAAATAGTGTAAAGCAATACAGTGCAATGCAAACCAATAGATTCATGAAGATTTTTTAGAAGATAGAGGTTCTGAGATTCCACTAGTGTAGGCCTGTTATTTTATAGATGAGGAAAGTGAGGTCCAAAGAGGTTAGTGGTTTACCTAAATAAGTTAATCTAGCACAACAGTTCTTGAAATCTTTTAAACATTGTAATACTGAATATGCATACATATGCATAGTGAATATGCATACACTTTACTGAAACTGGAAGACATGGTAAGCCATGAACACTGGAAGACAAAATAGTATCAAAATAAGAAGCTGTACAGATGAGGGGGAAGAGAAGTAGTGTGGATTTGATGACAAGTACAAAACCTCACTATACAAGGCCTTTATGATGATCTCAGATTCAGTTTCAGGGTGGAGGGTGTGACTTTGCACATCACCAGTGGCAGAATTGTTAGCTTTAAAAAAAAAAGTCAGAAACCAATCTGTAAATGTCATTGTCATCATTTAGTACCTAGTCCATTCTGGCTTTCTTTTGACTAAATTACTAGGTTCCTATAACTGACTTCTAAGAAAACTGAAATCTCATGTTCCTGACCTTCTCCCTTGACTACATTTTTAAGCTATTGAAAATATACCATTGGGAGTTGCAATGCTTTATTTATTTATGAATTTCTATATACAATTATGTGAATACCTTGTCAATTGGGGAAACTTTCTTTTGAAGGATTAATTCTTAAAGTATTCATACATTTGCTTTAATGAATTTAATAAATTATAACTTAATTAGTTACTGGGGCAAGCATAGTGCCAGGAACTTTCACCGGACATTCTCCTCATAGTCATACAGGGCACACTTCCTTTATTATTCACAAACTGTCATAAGCAGCTTTTCGTCCTGTCCTTGGCTTTCTTGAAAAATGAGTGCATTACAGAGTTTCAAAATGAAGTCTGTCATGATGCTCAAATTTGTAGGTTACAAATGGTATTCTGAAATCTATATTAAGAAATGTTTTGTTGTTTTGTTTTTCAGCTGATAATT